>NC_045428.1:217611106-217623606 GCF_902635505.1 Sarcophilus harrisii | reverse complement strand
TATGGGCCTGGCCATACTAGATCTCAAAATTTATTATAAAGCAGTAATAATCAAAACATCTGGTACTGGCTAAAAAATAGAGTGATGAAAAGCAAGTAGTTACTGTAGTGGATAGAGCACTAGCCCTGAAGTCAGGAGGATCTGAGTTCAAATCTAACCTCAAACACTTCCTGGCTGTGTGACCCTGGGCAAGTCACACAGCCTCAATTGTCTCAGCAAAAAATAAATAAACAAACAAATAAATGAATGAATGAATGAATAAAGATAAAAAGTGAAGTGATGAAGATTAGTGGAAAAGATTAGGTATATGAGACACAATAATTGATAAAACTACAGACCCCAACTTTGTAAATAAGAACTCTCTATTTGACAAAAACTACCAGGAAAACTAGAAAACAGTAGGATACAAATGAGTTATAAAACCAACATCTTACACTATATACAAAGATAAAGTCAAAACTGGTGAATGATTTAGACATAAAAAGTGTTACCATAGGCATATTGTGTAATATAAGCACATTATATAAATGTACATAATAAGCTTATAATAAGAATATTTTAAGAGCAAGGAATGATCTACTTGTCAGACACATGGAAACTGAAAAATTTATGACAGAAATAGAGAACATTACAAAATGCATATAGATAATTTTGCTTATGCAAAATTAAAAAGGATTTATAGAAACAAAACAAATGTACCCATGATTAAAAGGAAAGCAGAAAGCTGAGAAACAATATGGAAAATGTCTCTGATAAAAAGCTTATTTTTCAAATCAAATTTGCAAGAATACAAGCCACCACTAAAAGTGGTCCAGGGGTTAAAAATGGTCCTATGTATGTCAAAATACTCATAATGGTATTTTTGGCACCTGTATAAATATAAGGAAATAGATTAAGGTTAGAAATGTTGTGACAATAGATGACATATTTGGCAATGAATTTTATAGGTAGGGGAAGTGATAAAGGAATTAGAGTCTTGAGAATAAGAATATGATGCTATCCTTATAGTATAGAGAAGAAAAGACAGTTTGAGGAGAAATATTAATTTTATTTTAAATATTTTTAAGTTTCATATACCTATAGAATGTCTAGTTCAAGCTATTGAAAAGATAGTGATATAATACTGGAACTCAAAAATAATAAGGGTATATATACATATTTGGGAATCAAATATATAAAGACAGTAATTGAACTCATGGGAGCTGAAAGGATCACATATTATAGATGGGGGAGAAAGTACAGAGTCCAAGGCAGTTCCTCACAGTTAGTATATATGGAACAGACAGATAGTATATATGGAACAGACAGAAATCCAACAAAGGTGACTAAGAAAGACTAGTCCCATAGGTAGGAGGGAAAGAAGAAGACAATGTGTCAAGAAACCTAGAGAAGAGATGCTATCTTGGAGAAGATGTTCAACAGTAACCAAATAATGCAGAGATGGAAAGAAAGATGAGAAAGGAGAAAAGGTTATTCAATTTGGATGTTAAAAGATCAGGAGAGAGTGGTTTCAGTTGAATGATGTCAACATATATCAGATTACAGAATGTTTAGGAGAACGAGAGATTTTGCCATAATAGGGAATAATGAGGTTATATTATGTGAGAATAAATTTGTCTCTGGTAATGATACAAGGAAATGCACACAGTTCCTCCTTTCAAGGAGCTCACATTCCAAAGGACAAAACAAACATGAAAATAACTAGGTATATAAAGGATATGTAAATTCCATTCAACTCCACAAAAAAAAAAAAAAAAAAAAGCTCAAGAAAAATCTGAGAAGACATATGATGTGAATAGAAACTAGAGAAAGATTTATGCAATTACAACAATATCATAAAAACAGAAGTTGAAAACCTTAAGAATTTGGATTGATGTGACAGCTACTCATGATTTCAGGATGCTGAGGAAGAATCATTTTACTTGTTGATTTTTTGTATTCAAAAAGGACAATTGACCTCATGATGTTGAGGTTAAGGTATAGTGTATACCACTATGCCTCATCAATGTGAGTTTAAAAATCTCTTGTAGAGCACAAATAGTCTGTTTGAATATTTGGGGTGGAGATTTCTTTAGATTTGTATATCTCCTGTTTCTTCTGCTTTACTGTGATTCTGCTTTGCAAATAGAGCAGAGCATCTTTTCTGATGTGGGCAACACTATGCTGGGTTGTTCTTTGCCTATGTCTCTCATGCCTCACAATCAGTATTAAAGTTCTTCAGGGATATCTTGAGAGTGTTCTTGCACTACTTCTAACCTCCATGTGAACACTTGCCTTATATGTGTTCTCCATGAAAGTCTCTAAGGTAAAAATACATTTAGCATTTGGGTCAACCCATTGAAATTGAGCTTTCTTCATTAGTTTGAGCACTTGAACATTCAGCTCTAGAGAGAACCTCAATTTCAAGTATCTTTTGTTGTTAGAAAATCTTCCTAACATAATTTAAATTGAAATGATTCAGTTTCCTGGCATGGTTTCACAAGCATACGACAATTAGGGCAGCATAACAGTTCTGTAGACTTTTAGTTTGGAAGGCAGCAACACTTTCTTTTGTAACCTCCCAAAAACTGAGCTAGATCTGTCAGTGCCTGACTCAACTCCATCATCTATGTTGTGTCTCTGGAAATGTACTCCAAGATTAGAGAACATATCTGCGGAGCACTTGAACGTTCAGCTCTAGAGAGAACCTCAATTTCAAGTATCTTTTGTTGTTAGAAAATCTTCCTAACATAATTTAAATTGAAATGATTCAGTTTCCTGGCATGGTTTCACAAGCATACGACAATTAGGGCAGCATAACAGTTCTGTAGACTTTTAGTTTGGAAGGCAGCAACACTTTCTTTTGTAACCTCCCAAAAACTGAGCTAGATCTGTCAGTGCCTGACTCAACTCCATCATCTATGTTGTGTCTCTGGAAATGTACTCCAAGATTAGGGAACATATCTGCGACATTCAAAAATTTGCTAAAACCAATGGTTTTGCAAATGGATGGTATGAACAGAAAGACAATGGACTCAAGATGTAGAATTTCATGTACATTTTTGGACAAGACATGTTGGAATTTGTTATATTATATAACCTAAATTATATATATTGATTATATCTATTTTCTTTTCTTTTCTTTTAAATGTGGGAAGCTTTAGGGAAGAAGGTGGTGGAGAAAGAATTCAAAATAGAATATAAGGAAGGCCAAGAAGAATCAAAGATAAACAAGATAGATTTGAAAGCACTGATGAACTTAAATATTCAAAAAACAATACTCCCTCTCTTGGGAAACTCAAACACTACTTAATATAGCATTTCAAAGTTTCACATACAATTTCTTCTTTCTATTTTACTACGTATATGTGTGTGTGTATAAAGTGGCCATTTTATTTATTTTTAGAGTTCAGATGGAAAAAAATTAAAGGAAGAGTTTTAAAGGTGAGGAAATTAAATCACTAGATTTAATACAGATGGTGTTTTTTTTAAAGAAATATAGTTGAGAAAAGAAAAAGAAATATGGGATAATAGCAAGGAGATAGAGTTGAATGAAGATTTTTTTTAAAGAGAGGCATGTTTGTAGACAGCAATGAGGGAATCAGACTACAGAGGAACGTTATAGATTAGAAACTGGAATAGTACTAGAGAAAAAATTCTGGTAAATATGAGAGGAAAAGTGACCTAGGATATATGTAGATGTGTAAGTTTTGATAAGTAAAAGGGTAATCATCTTCTTCATTTGATATAAAGGATTTCTGTAAATCATTGTTATGATGAATTCTTTTTTTTAGTATTTCCAATAGTAAATTCTTTTAAAAGAGGTCTAAGACAAACTGATTTATGCCAAATCCCATGGCATATAATGATTGGGATTATGAAACTATTTTGTGACATCAAATTTCAAATTATAGAAATAGACCAAGGAATTTACTCACAATTCACTTAATTCCAAAAAATCAATGTAGCATAGTAGAAAGAGCCTTATATTATACCAAGTGAAAGGTCAAAGATTCAAGTTTAATAGCACTATAGGTGTGAAAAACTAATTTTGCATCTCTGAAATCTTGGTTTTTCTCATCTATAAAATGAAAATAATAATGTTTTCAGTATTCACCTTAGGGGATATTGTGAAGAAATCACTATATAAATGTGAATTATTATAATATATAATCATATCTCAATTGGCAATATTAGAGGATGATAAAAGACAGTGCAAAAATGTATATTATATTTTTTCAGTGCAAATTCCTTGCTTAAGTTTTAAAGCTTCTTTCTCTCTCTCTCTGTCTCTCTCTCTTTTTCTGACACACATATACATACGCGTACAAATACAGGCAGATATACCAAAATGCATGTTTCAGCCAAAGTCCCATTTTACCTAGGAAGTGTTAATTCCTTCCTTCTTAATCTTAGTGTCTTCCTTTAGATTACCCTGAATTTCTCCTGCAGTTATCTTTTTTTATACAGTTGTTTACATATTGTCACCCAGATCTCTTTGGAATATAGGCAATTTGTTTTTTAATCCTTCCTAGGATTTGGGGCTTCTCCTTTTGCTATTCAAAGAAAGAAAACCATCCGCTCACCATCCTTTGCTTTTCTCTTCTCCCGCTTCCCTGGGACCATTCAATGCAATTCTGAATATGATTGCCAATTGTTGTATTATAAATTCAATACTAGCTAGTCTAATGTTTAGAATCAGTTTGCAATTTGATAGTAATGGACTGTCTTAATAGTTAACAAATGGAAATTTACTTAACTAACAGAGCTGCACCACTGGAGTCCCAACTGGAAATGGTCAGTTGGGAAATTCTTTCTCTTCCTTCCTTCTTCTCTTGCTTCATTCCTCCCTTATTTCTTTTCTTCCTCCCTTCTTGCCTTCCTTCCCACCTTCTTTCTCCTATCCCTATACCTGCAGATGCTCTTAAAAAAAAACTTTTTAAAATCACAGAACCCTCCTATAATATCTTGGGGTTTATGGACTAGATTTCTTTCTTAAGGGCCATGCCTCAAACCCAAATCACTTTGATTGGCCAAGGTCATTGTTGTTTGTTGTTTTTGGCCAAGTCCCAATTGGTCTTTGTTTCATTATGATTGATTCAGAGTGAATGTAAATAGCAATTTACTGGGGCAAGGACTACCATAATCAAAAGTTGGATTTTGAGAGCACAGTCCCTGTTCATTCTAACAGCAGCAGCCAGGGGATTGCAGCCCACAGAAACTTCAGATCTCCTTTGTTGTAATCCTAATACCATCCCTAACCCCTTGTTTTACCTCACCATTTGTCAGTAAAAGAGTTTACACTTTTCTAACTAATTGAAGTAAAGCTGTATCAATCCTTCATTACCCTATTCATCACTAATCTATAACCTACCAGTTATATTTTACAAAACCTTATTATGCATTTCCTTTCACCAAATTTGGAACCATCAAATCAAAAGGGGCTACTATAATTCCCTTTAACATTATCTCATCATGAATTGTAAAGCTGAGCCAGTTTGTAGAGAGAAGAGTGTGGCAATAAGGAAACTTCACTAAATATCATTTTCCATACAATCATTTCTGTTTGGGCCAGCTACCCTTAGGGTTTTTCCCCCTCCCAGATATTTTTTTCTTTTTTGGACTAAATGAAAGAGGTCTATGTAGGCCTCAATAGCCATCTAACCTTACTCACTAAATAGGTGCTGCCTCAGTCAAACTGATATCTATTGAAGACCTTAGTTTTAAAAGCCCAAGATCTCCCATGCACCCAGGGCCAATTCTAGTTGTCCTGATCTATTTCTTCCCATTGAACCCAGATGGCTCTGGAGGGGAAAGTGACTCAGATGACCTTCCTCATTTAAATCCCATTCACTAGAATGTCATAGTATCACCTCCCTGCTGCCATGGTCTTCTTCAAAAATGAAGGACAAACAACAACAACAACAAATCAATTTGATATTCTAGAGTTGCTTTTTTTAAATTAAGTAGTCAGTGTTTCTAAGTCTTTGTTTTGAAGCACTGCCATATTTATAATCTATGGGTGGTTAGATACACTAAGAAAGTAATATTGCGAAAACCAGAACAGTACATTTGGAACAATTAAATAGAACCTTAAGAAAACTACACTTAGAAGACCCTTTTAGAATTTTTCTTATATATCTCATAAATAGATAGATAGCTTCTGCTTAGAGATTGATAGATTATAGTAAGATTAATTGGTGGATGACAAAGCCACCAATTAATATAGCTTTCAAATAGCAAACTAAGTTGTTTAGAGCTAAATCTTTAACCCTTTGAAGTTCACTGAAATAGTCAAAACATGTCTTAGTGCCACAAACAGAATACTGAGATGAATGTACTTCCATGCCTTTTATGCTTTCTATACTTAGAATATCTTTTTCTCAGAATAAGTAAAAAAAGGGAGTAGTGTTGCATGTTTTCATGAGCATCTGTAATTTTTCAATAGTAGTAAGGTAATGTAGCCCATTGAACTCTGAGGTAAAAGTATATTCTATGTATCATTATTGATTTAAAAAAATATTTGAAGCAACTACCAGTTTCTTTGGCCAGGAGTTCAAACCTGGCCTCAGATATTTACTAGCTATGGGACTCTGGGCAAGTCTCTTATTCTGTTTGTTAACTATCATTAATTGTAGAAAGAGGATAATTGTTCCTCCTTCGTGGGTGTTATGAATAATAAAATCAGAAAATATTTTTGAAAGCACTTAGTATAATGCCTGGGACATAATAGGCATGTTCCCTCCATCACACTTCCTTCTTTCCTTTGATACTAAATACATGACACCCAGATAATAACTTTACATGTCTGAACCTCAATTTCTTCATCCACAAAATGTAACTAATATCATCCCCTAGACGGGGCTTAAAATAGATAATATTTATAAATTAAAACTTCAAAATTATAACATACAAAGCAAAAATATACCCTATATAATGTTTATGCATCCTGATTTTGTGCAAGATTAAGATGTCTTTTTTTGTTTGTTTGTTTCCTAATTTTTCTTTTTTTCGTAATAGTGTTCAATTTTATGCTGGGAAAAGCAACACACTATAAAAATGTAATCTAAAAATGACATAATCATTTAGAACTAATAGATGCTAGCCTACCATCTTATGATTTGCTTTGAAATTTTTGTTCTTAAATATATGAACTCATATATTGAAGCTCATTGACTATCTTTTGGTATATATATATATATATATATGATTTCAAAAGCTTATCTCTATCAGTTTAGTATTTTGCTGCTCAAGAGAATCAATTCAATTCAATAAACATTTCTTTAGATCATACCACATATAGAATACGCGTAAAACACTGATGAAAATTCAATTTGGGGAGAAATAGAAAGAGTATTAATTTCATAACCACAAAATTGGCATCACATCTCAGTTCTGATCCCTGTATATCTGTGGTCAAGTTTTTTCACTTCTCAGATCCTCATTTCTTTCCTTCATTAAATTAAGGATGCTAAAATTAGATGACTTCTGTGGTATTATTCTCCAAATGAACTTTTCCACAAGAAGTCTGTAAGTCTAAGAAAGAATAAATGAAACTAGAAATTACTATATAAGTACTAAAAACAATTTACCAGCATGCTAGAACTCCAGGTAAGGAAAGTTGTTCTTCCTTCTCCTAGAAGTTTTGGTAAACACAAAATATTTAAATAATTCAATCCAGCTTCCTTGCTGTAAGTTGTAGGTCAGAAGGACCATCAGATGAGAGTGAGTTTTCTGATACAATTAGTAAATGCTTTCTTTACACTGGGCATAGGGAAAGCATTTCATGGGATCAAAGATTAATGGATCCTTCTCTACACCTACTCTACAAAACAGTGGTACTTGTCTCCTTATACTTTCTCACAGAAGACATATTTCCTTACTTAATTTACTTTTAGTGACTATCCATCATGTCTAAGCATCTTCTTTCCTTGCTTCTATTTCTTAGCCTCCTTCAAAAATCCCACCTTCTGCAAGACACTTTCCCCAATGTCTTTCCTTAATTCTAGTATCTAGATTATTGTCATGTTCTGAATATATTTTATTTTATATAGTTATGAGATTATTGTCATGTTCTGAATATATATTATTTTATATAGATATCTAGACACTACCCTGCCTATTCCATTTTGAGCTCCTTGAGAATAGAGCCTTTTTTGCTTTTCCTTGTGGATATAATGCTTAGTATAATGTCTGCCACATAAAAGTTATTTAATAGATATTTCTTGATTCTCTTAACTTGATTTACATATGAGGAAAATGAAACTCAAGGAGAAGTGATTTGGCAAAGATTACATCGGTAGTGTCAGAGGCAGGATTTGAATTCAGTATACTATATAATGTCTTTGGATGAGGTTGGGGAGGGAAAGAGTTAGACTAGATGACATTTCAGATTGCTTCCTAATCTGAGTTTCTTGTTTCTTTTAACTCAGTGAAAGATTGGAGGTCTCTACTATAAAGGATCTTTTTCCTCATAACTGTTTCTGAAGGGAGATAATTCCTTGGGAAGAAAAATTGAAAGAAAGCAATACTATGAGTGACCTCTGAAAGTGTTTGTCAAACGCAGGTCATAGAATCTGATACTAAGGAGAGAAAAGAAAGGTTCAGGTTCATAATAATAGATTATAGGAGATAGATTAGAAAGACAGATAGATAGATAAGACATCCCCCAAAAAAAGTGAAAATAGGCAACAAGCAAATATGCTACGTTTTGCTCATTTGAAGCAACCAGTTCTTCCTATTACAAAAACTAATCACCCCAAATAGGAGACGCTATAAAGGAGGTGACTTGGATGTCTCTCAAGAAGCTTCTTCAAATGGAAGTGTGTTGAATTTGAAATCAGGAGACTGAAGGTCATATGCTGGTTCTTTCATTTATTGCCTTCATGACCTTGGACAAGACTCTTACTTTCTCTGAGCCCCAGTTCCCTCATTTGTAATTAAAGGGTTGTACTTGGTGATCTCCAAGTACCATTCCACTCTTAATTTATGATCCAAAATCATTAGTATTTTCTTGATTGTGTAAGGTTTTCAATGTCAGGTGAAGAAATATGGATTTTCTTTAATAGTCAATGGCAAGCCATTAAGTCTTTTTTTCCAGTTGAATAACAGAATCACATTTTTGTCCTAAGAAATATTCTTATGCTAATAGTACAGTGTGGAATGGAATCAGTGGGCTGCTAGGCAGTGTGCTGCACCCAGAGTCAAGAAGACTCATCTTCTTGAGTTTGAATTTGATGTCAAACACTTACTTGCTGTGTGAACTTGCCTGAATTTCCTCATCTGTAAAATGAGTTGGAAAAGGAAATGGCAAACCTCTTCATTATCTTTGCCACGGAGATCCCAAATGAAGTTACAAAGTATTTTTCACATGACTGAAAAAGATTGAACAATAAGAAAAAATAATGGATTCAAGGGAGGTAGAAAGTAGAAGCAGGAAAACGAATGAGAAATCCCTTTCAATAATCCAGAAAAGAGATTGAAGAAGGCTTGAATGATGCCTGCCATATACCTATATGGCAGAGGGAAGAGAAAACAATGTCACTTGAAATCTTTACTACTCTGTGTAAACTATTTATTTTTAAATTTTATTATTTACAAATTATATTCTACCTGATTTGTAAAAGGATCTTTAAAAGATAGATCCCACTATGACATAACAGGGACCCCGATGTGTATACCTCTACATTCATAGAAATTTATCTTTTCTTACTTTTCTCCAAAATTTCTATCAATTGCCAAAAAATTGGCAGAAAAATAGCTCCCAATTACATGGTAACACATTTATTTTTAAAATATCACTTAATGTGCATCTTTTGAACATTTTTATTTCATATGTAAATAATCAGTATTGGTTCCCAATTGTTCACATACCTCTACTCTCTTCAAAAGTAGTATCTTAAAGTTGG
The DNA here is from genome assembly GCF_902635505.1 of Sarcophilus harrisii. NCBI lineage: Eukaryota > Metazoa > Chordata > Mammalia > Dasyuromorphia > Dasyuridae > Sarcophilus > Sarcophilus harrisii. The sequence continues at coordinate 217,613,719 of NC_045428.1, read as the reverse complement.
AAGTAATTTTAGGAGGCATTTTTTTTCTAGTTTTATAATTTTAACTAGTCTCTATGCTCTACTACATCTTTAAAACACAGTTATTGACTATCTGCCCAAATGTTCCAGCAATTGGAAATTAAATTTATGTTAAATGTATCTAATTTAGGAATAATCTGGAATAATTAATTGTATTTTAGAAACGGAAACATTTTAAGTCAGCTATCTCATCCCTTCACCCAATTATTCTTTTTTTTTGACTGAGCAAAATATCCTCAATAGTTACTCATATACTTTCAATTATTGTCAAAAAGATCTTTAAATAAAAAATCAAAGTGATAAAACTACTTGTTTATATTCATCAAATAAGCTACCGTAGAGAATAATTGTAATTCAGGAAGAATAGGTGTAGTAATACTTAAATAGGTATGAAAATAAAAGATAAGAGAGGAGCTAAAAATAAAACTGGTGGCCTGTATATCTATATAAAATATGGTTAATAAGTTGAGTGAATTAAAAGTTCTAATGCAAGGAAGGTAATTTTACCTACTATCATTAAATTAATTAATAAACTTTTTATTTAATATCTACTATGTGCCAGGCACTGTGCTAAATGCTAGAGAAACAAAAAAGAAGCATTAAGACAGTAAGGAGCTCACAATCTAATTGGAAAGATGACAAGCAAAAACAAAAAATAGAAAATAATTAACAGGAAGAAGACACTAGAACAAAAAGCAGCTAGGAAAGCCTTCCTGTAGAAAATTGAATTTTTGCTGAGACTTGAAGGAAATTGGGAAAACCAGTAGGTAGTGATGAAGAGGAAGAGTTTTCCACCACAGAGAAAATGCTCAGAGCTGAAATATGGAGTATCACTGAAATTTTTGTTTTTCAAACTAAAAGGTGTTTGAGATGCCTGATAATTCTGTAACGTGTCTATAATATTACATATAACATTATTTATTATGAATATAATATTATATATAATATTATTCATTATGAATGTTTATTTTTACAAGCATTAAATTTTTTCTCCCTCTCATTACCCCCACTCTGCCATAAAAAAGGAAAAAGAAAAAGAAAATCCTTCTAACAAATACATATAGTCCAGTAAAACAAATTCATACATTGGCTATGTCCAAAATGTAAATAGTATTCTCTTTTAAGTCTATAAATTGTCTGGCAAGAGATAGTACATTTCATATTCAATTCTTCTGAACTTGTGGCATATCATTTCATTGATCCAAGTTCTAAAACTTTTTCAAGTTGTTTTTGTTTATAATGTGATTGTATAAATTTTTCTGATTTTGCTCATTCTACTTCAGTTCATCGAGAACTCAATTTTCTCTGAAATGGTCCATTTTGTCATTTCTTACAATGAATTTTTGCCAGTATGACAAGTATAAAGTGGAACCTTAGAATGGTATTAATTTTCATCAATATTTTATTACTCTAAAATACCACAATTTGTTTAGCTATTTCTCAATAACTGATCATCCTCTTAGTTTTCATTTTTGGCTGCTACCAAAAAAAAAGAGTCATTATAAATATTTTTGTATATTTGGGTACCTTTTCAACTGTCTTTGATGAATTAGGGCTACTGGTAGAATTGTGTCAAAAGGAATGGAATAGTTCATTGACTTTGGGGGCAAAGTTGCAGATTATTTTCCAGAATAGCTGAGACAATTCACAGCTCTACCAACAATACAATATTGAGACTTTTTCTTCCTGTAGATTATTGAACATCAGTTATTTTCCTTATTTTTGCCAGGTATACAGGTATACAATGGAACCTTTAGATGGCATTAATTTTCATGGATTAGTAACTAATTAACAAAGCACTATTGCATGGCTATTTTCAAAGTACCCATTCATTTTGATAAATTTATCTTTCTTAAAATATGGAACATTTACGTAGATATAGTCCAAACTTGATTCATTCTCTCACCTGTCATGGAAAAATGCTGACAGCATTAGGAGATGCCTTTGATGTCTGTATTTCTTACTTTATGATTTGGGGTAAATTACTTTCTGAAGATCAGTTTTCTTAAATTAGGAATCTGAGATAATCACTAAAGTCCTTATTTGTTCTAAATTCTATTGTTCAATTATTTAATTGTATCCAAATCTTTATGATTCCATTCTGAGATTTTCTTGGCAAAGATACTGAAATGGTTTGCCATTTCCTTCTCCAACTCATTTTACAGATGAGAAAATCAAGGCAAAAAGGATTAATTAACTTGCTTAGGATCATATAACTATGTGTCTGAAATTGGATTTGAACTCATGACGATGAGATTTCCCCATTACAAATCCAGTGCTCTATTCACTATGCTACTCAACATTCACTATGTCTATAGAAACTATTACTTATGTTAAAAAAAAAAAAAGAATTGGAATAAATGCCTTCTAAAGTTTCTTCTGATTCTAAATGAAGTTTATTGGTCTTTTTAAAATGTCTTTCCGTTAAAGGGTTAAACTGTCTTTAAAATAACTAGTGTACATCAATCTATCAAGAATCATTTATTAAGTACTTGCTATGGGTCTGGATTTTTTAACCTGAAGGAGTTTGGGTAATCATCTCCTCCAACACTTTCAATTTACACATGAGGAAACTGAGATTCAATACTTGCCTAA
>NC_045428.1:217453606-217606106 GCF_902635505.1 Sarcophilus harrisii | reverse complement strand
TTGGAGAAAAAGACAAACTCACAAAAAAATAATTAGAACACAATATAGAATAACATATGGGAATCTAAATTCAGAGTTCTTAGAAAGAATGCCAGAATATATCCAATGTCCAAATACTTTATTTCATAAATGAGGAAAATAAAGCCCATGCAAGTGACTTATTCAAGATCACACAAGTAGCAAGTATTAAGAAACAGAATTTGAACAGAGATATTTGGATACCAGACAGTGCTTTTTCTATTTATATATTGTTTTATAATGATCAAGTACCCTACTAGATCTCAATACTAATTTAATGTTCCTGCGTACATTTCTGGTATTGGGTATTTCTGTTTAGTGGAATAATAATTACAACAAACGCACTGTTTTTATTTGGTTTACCAAGGCAACAAATGCCAAGTCATATGTTGGTTCTTCACAATTTCTTCATCTATTACTTTGACTTATCCCAATTCACTTGAATGGTTATTAATTATATCAATAAAATCACATCAGTAATAATGGTGGAACTAATATTTTGCTCCTCATACAATGCCCATCATGGAGGAGTTTGAAGAAAAGAAAATATCTGTTATTATATGTATTGTATATAGAAATCAAAGATTGATTAACTATGGGAGAGAGAGAACAGAAAAGGCTAATGGGTCCATTAATCTCCAACCCACTGAGGTCAATGGGACTGGAGCAGAACCAAAAGACTATCTCTATCCAAAACAAAGGATGGGGAAAGAGTATTAAATTAAGTCCTAATTATGCTACTCTATTCCTGTGTAATCTGGATCAAGTAAAGTTAAGCCTTTCTGGGTCTTAGTTTCCTTATCTATTTTTTAAAAATTCTGTGACTTGCATTTGGTTATTATATCACCAGATGCATTATCAAAGCTTCTCTGAGCTTCCTTTCTTCATTTGTAAAGAAGGTAGGGCTCTAATTATATAATCCCCAAGGTCCCAAGATCTAAAAATCTAGAATTCTAAAACCTAGGCTATTTCTGAAATATTACTGCTCTAAATGATTTTAAGGCCCAGGAGTCTGCCTCTATCTAGAAATGTTGACTCATCCCTCCCCAATCTATCCTATATTGTATATATTCCTCAACAGTGAATCTTAAATACATCGAATCTTTTTTAGATGACTTTATTTGGGAATGAGGTTGTAAAGAGCTTGTAAAGTCACTCCAACAACTTTCATAAACCTACTTTCAGTAGCAAAAGGACCATGAGTATCAGACTAAGTGAAAAAAATGACCATTTACTCCTGAACTCACCTCCCAATTGCTCAAAGTTAAAAGTGACCAGAAATTGTCCCAGAAGATTTTGACTGTTTCCACCTAGCTAGACGTCACCTTCATTCACTAATAAGGCTAGCAAAAATTCACTCCTCTAAAATAAAAAGTGACCAAATGTATTTTTTAATATTGGTTTAAATTTTTTTTTTTTTTGCTTCTAGGCTGACTTTTTATGCCAAGCTTCAGCCTAAAGCAAATTTTAACAGCTGAGTTATAAACCCCTAAAAATAGTAGAAGTGCTGACACAACTTTATCTATAGCAGTGAGAATGGCACAGTTATAATTAAAAGGACATAGAGTACTTTGTCTTTGACTAACCTAAATAGCTATCAGGTTAACTTAAAATAAAGTTTCTCCATGTTATACTGACTGCAAGACATAGAAAGCTAATTCTTCCCTACAAACCAGGGCTAAATTGTTCAACCCAAGTGATAGGTGATTGAAAGTGAGATTTGCTGTGGATTTAGTAATAACAATAAAATGGCATTTGAAAATATGATGTGACTGGTCAATGGTTGTGGTAATAATCTGAGCATAACCTGTACAGGTAATAATGATTTTGATTTGCTTGAACCTTGTGAAAATACCTATTTTTGCCTCCAAACAGGTTTTGCCCATACTTTCTGATGACAACTGTAGCTTTTAATATCTAAATTGCATATTAGGTAATAAAAATAAACATTTTCTTTCTATGTCTGAGAACCTCTGCCATTTTCCTCTATGTTTGAAATTGCATTTATTTATTTAGTTTAGAGGTGACAGCATATGGTATGATTTTTCATCTTTATTTATATTTAATAATCCTTTTTTCTCAAGTTTCTTTGGGTACTTTGAGTTAAAAAAAAAAAAGAATCCTGAATTTTCTTCTTCCTTTTCAGTGGTGTTATTACTTTCTTTTTCTTTATTCATCATCCTTTGTGATGCAGGAGGTAGTGATGTGGAGCTCCAACCTCTTTTCTACTTTGATCCCTGTTTATCTTGTTCTCTTTTTGCTTCTTGTAGTTTTCCATTCTAAGTGAAGTATTTTGTCTTGGAAATAAGTCATTAACAAGATCTCAATAGATTTTGTTCCCACTCTATTTATCCCTGTCCTTTTTTAGTGTCCCAAACTGACATCTCATTGCAATTCTCCATGCACATCAGGCACAGAACACTAATAGAAATCTTTGGATTATAGCAAGGTGCAAAGCAAAAGGCAAAAAGTGTTGGAAAAGAATGGTAATGGTATGAAATGGTCAAAATGTCTTCTATTCCAATTCCTCATTAGATTGGAAACTTCTTGAGGGTAGGGACTGCCATGTGCTTTTCTTTGTATCCCCAATGCTAAACATAATTCTGGTCATATAGTAGGAATTTGAAAATTTTTTGTTGGCCAGACACTGAAATAATAGTAAAAGTGAACTAAAAGACCATTTTGTTCATATATATATATATATATATATATATATATATATATATAATTCAAAATTAAAAAAAAATTCCCAAGTTAGTGAATCATTTTTTTTATCAGCCTTAATTTCCTATGTAGATTGTTAAATCTACTAGTTTTCAAGTTAAAAGTATAGGGATCACTTAAAAAAAATTCAACAACTAAAAAATGCCATGTACAAGACAGAAATGAATAGGTATTACATTCCAGAAATGCAGGTTTGGGTCATAAAACAGAAAGCATATTTAGAAGCAATAGCACTACTGTTCTGGTTTCCACATGATTATCAGTCAAATTTATCAGTAGGTGGAGGAATACTAGCTCTGGTGGCTTGTGGTGTGTCTTTGATATGTGTTGGGCCTTATTACTTAACAATCATATAAAGAAAATCTGAAGGGCTTTTGTTGGTTTTAACATTTTATGTTCAGATGTGAGAAATCTTAAAGAATTTCAGGAAATTGATTGCCTAGGTAGATTTTAATACTTAAGGTTAGGGAGGAAGTGCTTAAGCCCTTTTGATTTTAATACCAAATACATGGTCTTCTTCATCTTCACAGATTTAAGTTCATAAAACATAAGCACTTTCATATTTGCAGTAGAGGGAGACTGTGAAAGCCTGCTCCTTATCAGATCTAAGACTGTATCAGTGTAAGTTTAATGCCCTCTACTGGGAGAATCAATAGGTTATCTGATTTGTCTTCAGATCCCTTAATCACTAGTCCTGGAGCCTCCAGAAGTGATTATTACACACTTAAAGGGTAGTACCTGCTTTACTCATAGTCTTTAGGGTAAACTGAAGGGTTGGAAAAAATCCAAGTTCCAATTAACATTATTCTTTCTACCTGAAACCGCTGTGTCAGGAGAAAAAGAAAAAGGATTTCTTGGTGACAACACTGTAGGGCAATGTACAATATTATATAAAGGGGAAATGAAACCATAAGTAAACACAAATTAAAGGAAGTTGACAATAGCAACAACATCAACATAACACCTTAGCCTCAGACTACCTATATTATATTTGGAAGAACTAGAAAATTTGGCCTTACTCTTTATCTATTTGATATCAGTGCTGATACTCCTACATAAGCTACTTCCAACATACACCAAGTTCACTAAATTCACAAATTACTATGACATCACACATTTGCATTTATCTCATCTTTTTTTTAAAAAAATGTAAACTTCTAAAGGGCAGGGATTATTTACTAATTTATCTTTCACCATCTAGTTCTATCCTCTATATATAATTGATACTTAATAGTTTTTGAATGGCTGGCTTTCCTAATTGTTATCAATAATCTAATCAGCAAATTATTACTAAAAACTTACTATAGTATGGGCAAGCCTTTATGACTGTGTATTAATGAGAGAAATGAAAAAGACAGAGAAACAACATGACATAGAGATACACAGCTGGCTTTTGAATCAGGAAAACAGAAGTCCAAACATTGTACCTGACACATGCTGCCTGAGTAACATTATAAAAGCTCTTAACATCTTAGTGTCTCAGGCAATTGAGCTGCAGAGTAGGTGATTTGTGTTGGTAGAGGGCTTCCCTCACAAAGAGATCTCTATGTTGATGGAATCTCAGGTCTAGTAAAAAAAAAAATTACAAACTAGTAGAAAACATAAATCATACACAAAAAAAACAAGAAGTAAAATGAACCAACATTTGACGAGCACCATAAGAGTGGGTTAAATGAGAAATGCGGTTGGAGTCAAGGGAAAGAAGAACTCTACAATTATCATATCTTGGAGTGATGGATATGGGAGAGATCTTAGAGACTATTTGATTCAACCCTCTCATTTTATATATGCATGAACTGAATTCCAAAAAGACTGATTGAAATGAGACTTTTGAATTCGCTATCTGCAGTCTTGCTATTGGATCATGCTTTTACTGCTCTTTGAATCTTCACAACTCCTTTTAGAATCTAGCATCAGAAAATGTGGAAATAAAAAAAATATCAAAAAAATTTTGAGGGCATCATCAACTTCTGAGTCACCCAGGCTTGAAACCTTGATATCATCCTCATCTGCTTCCTTAGAATCATTCCCAACATCCAACCTGCTCTTTTTTTAAAATTTATTTTACTTTTAATTTATGGAATAAAACAAGCATTTACATAACATAGTATAATCAAAAAGATGATTGCACTTTCTGCTTTCACAACATCTTTTTTATGTCCATTTCACTCTCTCAGGCAAGTGAAGGTTTTCATTGATTCAGTTTATACTCTTCCAGTAGCCATAAACTTGGACTTTGCTTCTACTCTCTTATCAATTAGTTGCCAAAGTGTTCTTCCAAGAGCACAAGTCTGAATGTGTCACTTCTCACTCATTATGGCTCCCTATTATCTCCAGGATCAAATATAAAATTCCCCAGTTAGCTTTCCAGATTTTTACAAATCTTTGCTCTTTCTACCTTTCCAATATCTTACATTTTACTACCATTTGAATATTCTAAATTGCAGAGATATTTATCTTCTTGTTGTTTCTCACATGTGATTACATTTTTCTCTTCTATGCATTTGCACTGATTATTTTCCATTCCTGAAATTTTCTCCTTCTTTTCCTCTTTTTTTGGTCATAGCTTCCTTTAAGACACAACTCAAATATGACCTTTCATAAGAGGCTTTCTTCAGATCCTCTCCCTCTTATTTCACGTTGATTTAGAAAGTCATAGGGACAGCGAATGGGATAAAGAGGAATAGATTAACATTTTTTTTTTGGAACAATGGTATGTGAATCTTGATTTCAGAACTCAGGTTAAAAGTTGAAAGATAATGACAAGGTCACAGGATAGAAGGAAATGGACAGGGAGTAGAAAGTGAAATGAGCTTTAAAATGCTCATCTGGAAAACTGGGCCCCACAGCTAAAATTTTTCCAGGGTGGCATGGCAAGAAACTTAGAAATGATCCAGTGGCTAGAAAGGAAAGAATGAAGTGTATTATGTACAAAGCATCATATTATTGTAGTTCAGTCAGTCTGACTTTCCATAACTTCATTTGGAGTTTTCTTGTCAATGATACTGGAATGGTTTGCCATTTTCTTCTTCAGTGCATTTTACAGATGAAAAAATTGAAGCAAACAAGGTTAAGGGATTTGCCTAGGGTCACATGGCTATTATTATCTGAGACTGAATTTAAACTCAGGAAGGCATCATGTTCTATCCACTCTGCTACACAAAGTATTAAAGGAGATATAAAAGACTATAGACATAAAAATCTATTTGGAAGGAAATGAGAAATAGGTGGAAAAGCAAAATACATGCATACGAAAAGACTCAGGCACATTTTTATAGTATAAAATTAAAATAAAAAAAATCTCAAGTCAGGATATCTGGGTCCAATGTTTGTTATAACTGTATGAGACAATATTCAAACTCAGTCCAGTGTTCTTTCTACCATATCAAGGTATTTTCTCTGTTGATATAGGGTGATCTTTTCATAGTTATTGATATTTTATTATTTTTATTTTATTATATATAGTTATTGATATATTTATTATTGATATATTTTTCTCTACTCATGAGTAACTGGCAATAATGCCCGAGTGAATATTTAATATGACCACTGCAGAAAAACATCATTTGAGCTGAAACTACTGTCTGAGTTATCAAGAGCCCCAAGTCTAGGCACATGAACACAATATCCATACAGGACAGGAAAACCATTGTTTCAGATTTGGATCACATTTATGTTTCAGTCAGATTCCTAACCTATTTGAAAGAGGGCAGGATGGGGGGGGGGGGGGGGAAGACCTGTGGTTTCATTTCCTCTTCTTTTAGTAATTAAAAAAAATGAAGATGGAAGTGAGGGGCAAAGATGTATAAAGGATAGAAACCTAATCTGGCTTTTCCTTGAAATAATTCTAGGCAGCAAATGGGTAATTTTTCTCTCCTTTTATATATCAAGTTTAAGTGATATCAACACGTAACAAATAACCAAATGGACTTGAGCTTTCTCCCATATCATTCATGCAAATGCAGGAGACCTTTCAGATCATATAACATATGGTATGCACACATATTAAGACAATTTGAAGTAGATTAACCTCTCCATAATGTCTTCCCTTTTTGATATCACATCGAACTATTTAAATTTCAAACCCAGTGGGAACAAAAAAGAAACAACTTTTTCAAATTTGCACATTGTACACAGCATACATTATCCTTCAAGATTCAATCATTCATCTATCTATTTGGCTAACTTTATTAAATGCCAGTCATGTACCTCCATATAAAATTTTGGTAAAATGTAATTCCTGCACTCAAGCAGTTTTCAGTCACAGATAACTATAATATATGAAATATACATCGGAGAGGCACAAAAAAATGTATCCCAAAAGCTAGAAATCTTTCCTGACCGGGATTATCATGGAAGAAATAGCATTTGAGTTAGGGTGAGAAGAATTGGATAATTGAAGAGAGGAAAGAAGAACATTCCCAACATCAATAAAAGCATAAGTGAAGGCATGGAGACTAGAAACACAAGATATATTTGGGAGACAAAAATCAACTTTACCAAAAGAACAAAGTGTAGAGAGAAGAATACAACTCTACAATAGTTACACAAAGAAGTTTGAACTTAAACACTGAAAACTTTTAATAGAAAAGTGTTATCACCAATTCTATGCATATATATGATTCTTGTAGTGTTATAAAAAAAAGGGAAGCAAAGAAGAGAAAGATATGCTAGAATATTTGCTTCGGTGTTAGGTAAAGGTAACTGATAGGGTGGCAATAGAGATAAACATACTTTGTAAAGATAGCTAGGTGATACAGGGGATAGAGCACTTGGTCTTCAGTCAGGAAGACATATCTTCATGAGTTCAAATCTGGCGTCAGGGCATTTGTTAAGTTGTATGACCCTGGTCAATTCATCTGCAAAATGGATTGGAGAAGAAACTGGCTTATCATTTCAGTATTTTTTTCCAAAAGAATCCCAAACAAAGAATTGGATATGACTGAAAATGACTGAAGGACAATAACAACAACAGACTATGAAAGGTATATACAGATGGAATTTATAGGATTTGGGTAACTGATTGACCAGAAGAAAAAAAAAAAGGAAATAGAGTCAAAGATAATATTAAGGTTTTAAATGATAGCAAATATAATAAAATAAAAAAAATTGTAATCTCTATGTGAGGAATTTGTTTAAGGGATGAGAAAGGTGAAAAAAAAACTGATGGAAAGCAGAGGATTTCAGTCCAAACCCCAAGTATAATATTTATTACTTGTAGCACTTTGGGCATATTCCTTTTTGTACATGAAACTCAGTTTTCTCAACCATAAATTGAGAGGGTTGAGCTAATTGTTATATGAGTTTCCTTCTAGTTCTATATCTGGAATATTGTAAAGTTTAGTTTTGACCAAGAGAAAATGTTGCATAGTAGATAGGGTTCCAGGCCTGGAAACAAGAAGACAGATTTAAATCTTACTTCTGATACTAGCTAGATAATCTTGAGAAAATCACTGAAACGCTTTAAGAAAATGGAGGGTTTGGTTCTCATGGACCTTGCAAATTTTTTCCAATTCTAAATCTATAAAATTGTGACTTGACATTTTTGAGTCAATACTGATCAATCCAAAAAATTCTTTTTTTTAATTTACAAAACATATGCATAGGTAATTTTTCAACACTGACCCTTGCAAAACCTTTTGTTCCAAATTTTCCCCTCCTTCCCCCTATCCCTTTCCTTAGCTGGCAGGTAGTCCAATACATATTAAAATATATGCATATTTATATAAAATACATATTTTATATAAAATAATATATTTTATGTATATAAAATAATATAAATCCAATACATATATACATATTTATACAGTTATCTTGCTGCACAAGAAAAATCAGATCAAGAAGGAAAAAAAACTGAGAAAGAAAACAAAATGCAAGCAAACAACAACAAAAAGAATGAAAATGCTATGTTGTGAACCACACTTAGTTCCCATGGTCCTTTCTCTGGTGTAGATGGCTCTCTTCATCACTGAACAAGTGGCACTGGTTTGAATCATCTCATTGTTGAAGAGAGCCACGAATCAGAATTGATTGTTGTATAGGCTTGTTGTTGCTGTGTATAAAGAATTCCTGGTTCTGCTCATTTCACTTAGCATCAGTTCATGTAAGTCTCTCCAGGCCTCTCTGAAATCATCCTGTGGTCCTTTCTTACAGAATAATAATATTCTATAACATTCATATACCATAATTTATTCAGCCATTCTCTAATTGATGGACATCCACTCAGTTTCCAGTTTCTTGCCACTACAAAAAGGGCTGCCACAAACCAAATGGAAAAATTCTGTAGGCAATTGGAGATAGAATGCTCAGGAAAGAGATATAGTAAAATCATGAGGTTTGAGTGCCTACAGATACATGGCTGTTGAAATTAGAACATCCAGTGGCAGGGTCAAAGGAAAGAATTTAGAAAGATAAAAAAAAAAATAAACCAAGGACAAACCCCTGGGGGGAAAGTTACATTGAGGAGTCAGGAAGGGGATGAGGCATCTCCAGTGGAAAAAAGAAAAGTAATGAATAAAAAGGAGCGAGTAAGAATTATGTCAAAAGAAGTCAAAAGAAGAAAGAATAAAAAATTGGATAAGGTGGCTAGAAGAATTTAAATCTTCAGGTAAGTCAATGAAAATAGCTGAAAAAATATCTTTCTATTTAGCAAAGAGGGGAATATTGATAAGTTCATTCAGATATCACAGAATCAGAAGGAATCATATCATTAGTCCATGTGTATGTGGAAAACTCTTTCCTCACAAAATTCTTTCCATGAAAAATGAAGTACAAAAAAACCTCTCATTGCAATATATACAAAAATGGGATTAAAAGAGTTTCAATAGCTTGCCTGTAATCACACAACTTACAACTTCTTACACTGAGTTTTAAACATATCTTAGGAGTCCAGGTGCATTATTCTTTCCACTAGATCATGCTGACCCTTAAAGATCAACTAGTCCAATTTCTACTATGCAGGACTTGACCCTACAGCATCTTTATTCAGATCATCTTGTATCTACTTAAATACTTCTAATAATGATGAAAAGCTACCATTTGGGGGCACTTATAATTTTTACAAAGTTTTCCCTTACATTGTGTCAAAATCTACTTCCTAGGACTTCTAGATAGTGGCCTAAATTGTACCTTCTGGAGCTACCTAGAATAAGTCTTTTATAAAATAACCTAAGATAACTATCCTTTATAAGATAACCCTTTGACTATTGAGAGACATATACAATTATATAAATGGGGAAAAAAAGCCACGATGAACCAATTAAAACTAAATACTGGATGATTATAATAGCTACACTTAATTCCAAAGATAAGATGGAAGAAAATTCCTCCTCCTGGTTCCTTTACAGAAGTGGGGAACTACAGATGTAGAGGACTACAAACAACTTAGATACATTATTTAGTTTTATAAGACTTTTTTCTTTCTTCTTTTGCCATGCTTCATTACAAGAGATGGCTCTCTAGAATGTGGAGATAGGAACACCATGTTAGAAAGTATAGGCAATGTAAAAACAAAACAAAAAAAATTTAAAGGCATTCCTAATGGCTAGACTATGTATGACTATGTCCAAAATAGTCCTTATCTATTAGAAACTGTGAGGTAAAATGGCTATACTTTTACTTTATCAATTAGTTTTTCCTTGTTAATCAAAATAATATACAGTAGATATAATATATACACATACATATATATAATATATTCTTCTGCTTCATTGGTATGTATGTCTGCTTTAAAAAAAAAGGAAAAAGAATGAAGGAAGGAAGGAAGGAAGGAAGAAAGGAAGGAAGGAAGGAAGAAGGAAAGAAGGAAGGAAGGAAAGAAAGAAGGAAAGAAGGAAGGAAGCACCAAATATTTCCTTTGTGCTAGTTTTGTGACCTGTTAGGAAAGTATCTTCTCTCTTCTTCATCTTGGGCATAGAGAAGCATTGAATTCTTATAGTGGCTCTAACAAAACTATTCCCAGAATGACTGCTTATCTTCTGTCATGATAAAAGATTCCCCTGAATCCAGGATCCAGTCAAATAAGGAATAAAGTTCTGGTCACATGGCCTTGTATCCATCACATAAAACAAATTCTATGACTCTGATGCAGATCTGTTAGTTTTGAAATTTGATTCAACAAGCATTTAGTAAATACTTAATATGTGTGAGATACTATACGAGATGCTGGATATATAAAAAAGAAAAATAAAAAAGTTCCTTCCTTTGCAGACCTTCTTCACTACTAAATTCTTGCAAAATCCATGTAAGTTAGGGATAAATAGAAATCTGTTCTCTGGATTTTGAAATTTTTCTTCTGTGAATGTATTTTTTTCAAGCTGTAATAGTATGACATGGGTAAAGACAGGAAATTTAAGATGGACTTAGCCAGAAAAATATTGTCATCACCTTCAATACCACCATCACCATTACCATCACTACAACTACCAGCATCTTCCAAGACATGTTGTTCTAGTCACACTTAGATGGTGCACCAGTTATGCCGACACACCCTATACTACAAATTTCCATTCATCTTCCTTTTCCCTCAAGTCAATTAAATGATACTAGGTATTAGCACTCATGGTTTGGCATCTTGTTCAAACTGGACTAAGCACTTCTACTATACTTTTAATGAGCAGTTAATTAGTCATCTCTTTCTCCTCACAAGTTATCATTAGCAATTAAACAACTTTTGTTTAGCTTCCCAATATTGAAATTATCAGTCATTGATTTGAATGCCCACTGATAAAAGTTGGAAACAAACAAATAAATAAATAGAAAGATCATAGTAATGAGCAACTGAAGGCATTCTTTCTCCCAATGTTTTTTTAAAAATGTACTTTATAATATATGTTTCTTTTTTTCTTTTTCCCATGGTTTTTCTCTTTTGCTCTGATTTTTCTCTCCCAACATGATTCATAAAGCAATGTACCTTGCTTTATGAATAAATAAATAACTTTATTAGGAAAAAAGTCAATATGGTTTAGTGGATATAAAGTGGGTTTTGAAGTTATCAATAAATAGGTTCAATCCTGTCTCTGTCATTCAAAAAAATTAAAATATAATAAAGTTGTACTTTGGAACTTGTCATTCACTTTTCTATAAGCTACTCATTTTCAAGTTCTATCTCTTAGATGAATGATATTCAATATGTTTTTCTAATATACTAAGGAGTTATTTTCCTGTCCTAAAGTGGAATTAACATAAACAAGAAATGTTACAAAATTGAAATCAACAGACTTTGGCAAGAGATTAGATATGGAGGGAAAAGAGGGAACAGTTGAGAATGACACAGGTTACAAGTGTGACTGATTGGGAAGATTGTAGTACCTTTGATAGTAATAGGGAATTTGGTAGAGTGGAAGGTGAGGATGGTGATGAGACTCAGATTGCTGACAGCACTTCTTAGTCATCTGAACACAAAACAGCATGAGGAGCTTCAGGAATACTCTGATGTTTGCTTGGTGAACTGTCATGGGAACTCAAACATAGGGGAAATTTGCTTGGCTGAATCATTTCAAAGCATTCTTAGTACCCCATTAAATATCCTTCCTTTGCTATCGCTAAACAAATCTTTCTCTGTGTGTTTCTTTCTCTCTCTTTCTCTCTCTCTCTCTTCTCTCTCTCTCTCTCTCTTTCTCTCTCTCTCTCTCTCTCTCTCTCCTCTCTCTCTCTCTCTCTCTCTCACTCTCTCTCTCTCTCTCTGTTTCTCTGTGTATGTATTTCTCTCTCTGTTTCTCTATATGCGTGTGTGTTTCTCTCTCTGCTTCTGTGTGTGTGTGTGTGTGTTTCTCTCTCTTTCTCTTTCTCTATTTCTCTCTCTCCCCTTGAATAACTTGGGAATGCTTCATTTAATTCTAATGTCAAACATAAACATTGTTTTGAATCAGGCTCAGAACAGTATCTTGTAAAAAGAGAGTTGGCCTGTAAGTTGGATCTCTAAGGTCCCTTTCCTCCTTAAATTTATGATCCTCTATGATGTTGTAAAGTTTGATATACATTATGTCATTTACACCTCATGGCATTCATATGAGGTAGTTACAATAGGCATTATTATTAGCTCTTTCATACAGATAAGAAAACTGAAGCTCAAAATATATTGATCAAGATAACATAATTAGGTAACATTGTAGTTAAGAGCAAGGTCTTCCTAAGTCCAGGATTCAATCCACTGCTTTATTCAAGCCTTCATCTATGACCTTATTGTTCTACAATAATCATATTCTAGAGTTGTCAGAGTGGTCATTTGTATTTTTTTTTTTTTGCTGAGGCAATTGGGGTAAAGTGACTTGCCTAGGGTCACACAACTAGGAAGTATTAAGTGTCTGATGCTAGATTTGAACACAGGTCCTCCTGACTTCAGGGCTGGTGCAGGTCATTTGTATTTTAACAATATGCAAAATATTTCAAATGTTCTGCCAATATTTTACAAACTTTATATAGACTTTAACCATTAGATGCATGATATGGAGTACATTAGGAATGATAATGTGCTTCTTCCTATTTTCTCCTGTGATTTTGAGAAATTTTCATCATTAGAGAATCATCTATACCTAGAGAAAAGACTGTGGGAACTGAGTGTGAATCATAACATAATATTCTCACTTTGTTGTTATTGTTCATTTGCATTTTGTTTTTGTTATTCATTTTCTTTCCTTTTTGATTTGATCTTTCTTGTGCGGCAAGATAATTGTACAAATATGTTTACATATATTGGATTTAACATATTTTAACATGTATAACATATATTGGATTACTCACCATCTAGGGGAAGGGGTGGGAGAAGGAGAGAAAAATTTGGAACACAAAACTATGCAAGGATCAATGTTGGAAAGTTATCCATGAAATATGTTTTGAAAATAAAGCTTTAATAATAATAATAAAATTCTCCTTCTTAAAAAAAAAAAAAGAAAGAAATTTTCATCATTGGGGCACATAGGTGGTACAGTAGATAGAACACCAGGCCTGGTGTCAAAAGGACCTGAGTTCCAATCTGGCCTCAGATATTTAATACTTCCTAGTTCTGTTACCCTGGACAAGTCACTTAATCCCAATTGCCTTGCCAAAAAAAAGGAAAAAAAAAGAAATTTTCATCACACCATAAACAATCTTTTATTGGCTGCCTTTTATTTTGGGGTAAATGATATACAAGTGAGTTTTGCTCCCTGTTGCTCTTAGTATATTACATTGCATGGGCTCCTAATCTGAGACAGAAATCTTGGCCTATTACAGCTCCTTTCTTGTATCTTATTAGCATCTGTTTGTGGCGCATGGAGATGATGAGGTGCTAATATGATACAGCAAAGGAAGTATAATCCATAAACATTTTTACGTCACATTTGTATAATATACTACACTAATCTGACCAGACTTTCATGTGGTGATGCCCTTGGAATGTCATTTCTATTTCCCCTCACCAATGCCTTTGAATGTTTGTGAATGATTTCCTGTACATAGCTCATATAAAGAAAGTGCAGACATTCTTCTTATGGTCAAGAAAGAAAATCCTATCTAGCTATTTGTTTCTGAAAATGTTATTGTGGCAGAGAAGAAAGCATATTCTTTCTCCAAATATGGGTTTCAAATAAGTGATAAAAGAAATTAATGATAATATATCTGGCTTCTATATGCATGTACTAGGTCAATCAACACCAACAAAAATAAAATGGAGATCTGAGGCAGTTATTTGGATATGACTTTTAAAATCTATTTTGTCTGAAAAATCAGATAATTGAAGCAGAAGTTAATTATTGACAGTTTTTGCCTAAGTTATCCAATTTATTTGTTTTGTTTTGTTTTCTTTAAAGTATGATAATGATCTCTTCCTCATCGCTGGCAGAATTATTTGTCATCCTATATCATAAAGATCATGAAATAGGATTCTAGAATTACAAATTTAGATCTGGAAAGGCCCGTGTAGATAAGCTAGGGAAAAGTAAGGACTTGAAAACCAGGACAGCAATTCAGAGTCTGACAATGAATTAATTTGTTTTTTCCATGACCATATTCTATCTGAAACAAGAACTTCCCAACAGAAGATTAAGTTGAGCAGTTCCATCAGCAGCAATATATCAGAGAAATTCCATTGATCTACGATATGTAGCCTTCTAGATTTATAAAATAATTAAAAACAAAGAAACCCACAAAACATGTTGTTCATTAAATATCATGTTTTAAAATTGCAATGGATGCATGATACTTAAGACCTATACTCTCTTCTTTGAAATTTGTATTCTGTCCTTAATTTGTTTTATTGGACTTTTTTATTAGAGGCATAAGAATTCTGATCTGAATCAGTCCAGATTGAAGTGAACATGTTTAAAAATAGCAAAGAAGTTCCTGAAATCAGGGTCATGAATTAAGCCAAACACAAAAGTTTTTCATTTAGAGAAAGGGAATTATTTTTATGTTCAAAAGTCAAAAGATGGAAGAATTTCCTATTTAAATAGGAATTTCATAGAGAAGCCCCAGTGTAAATTTTAAAATGAAGATGGAATCCTTATAGATGGTGGATACTCTTGTTTGTGTGACATTGTATTGTTTATAGTAAGCCCTAAAACACTACAGAATCTCTTCAACTGGAATTACAGTTACTCAAAAGAATTTAGTTTACCTACATTGGAAAAATTAGTTGATAACTGTCTGTGGTCCATACTAGGATATTCAGTTGAGGAAAAAAAAACTATCGAGCTTGTCCATCAATACATATATCTTTAACATATACTAAAGACTGATAATGAGATGGGTCTAATTATGAAAAGGAAGAGCTATGCTGGATTGCCTTTGGGAAACTTGACAGTTTTCTTTTATTTTTTTTTAATAACTTCAAGTATCTATTAGAAAGAAAAGACTAGGTGTCTGAGGCCAGATTTAAACTCAGGTCTTCCTGACTTCAGGATTGGTGCTTTATCCACTGTGCCACCTAGCTCCTCCTTTTCATAAGCTAGGTTTATTTAAGCCAATAGTATATCACTGAAAGGTAATATTGCATAGTAGATAGTTTGCCTCAGAGTCAGGAAGACAAGGATTCAAATTCTGCCTCTAATACATATAGGCTCTGTGTCTCTGGGCAAATTGCTTAACTCCTCAGTGCTTGAGGCAACTCATTAAACTATGTTATACAACAGTTCTAAGATGCATTTGTAAAGGAAGTTCCTAATCAAGTGCTCTCAGAAATATTGAAATCATAGCTCCAATACAACTGACTTTTTCCAGTGAGGTTGTGTGGTTGTGAGGCATGGAATATGACAGACTACAAGAACTGAAATTGAAGATTACACTTTTGAACTTTCATGAAGCCTTTCCTAACTCCTTTCCTATCCAGCTGTTTGTGCCTTGACTTTGAAAATTACATTGTACTTACTTTGGCAATATCATCAACTTTGGAGGTTCATTTTTCATCTCTGTGCAATGATTTTCATATGTATGTATCCATCTCTCTCCTGATCTCTAGTCTCATACTACCTACAAACTGCCCTTGTTGATGTCTTGACTTGGATGTCCATAAGTATTGCAAATTACATTTCCAAAACAGAACTTACTTTCTTTCCTCCAAAATCTTTCCCTCTTCCAAACTTCCCAATTACTATCAAGGGACTCATTCTCCTCCAAATACCCTAACCCCTAAAGTTCAGTGTCATCCTTGATTTCTCCCTCTATCACTCCACATATACAATTGTTGTCAAATTTGTCAATTCTGCCTTCACAATATCTATCTTATATGTCCCCTTCTCTTCATCTACATAGTTATTAATTCATGCATATTTACTATATCCTTCCAGCTAGTCTCAATGCCCCAAGTGTCTCCCCATTCTAATTTATCTTTTATGCCAGGGATGTCAAAGTCAAATACAAGTATCCCACTAAACAATATCCAAAGATTCTTGCAGCTTGCATTTTGACATAGAAAACTATTTAACATTAGCTACATTTTATTGGGCTTTTTGTTTAATATTTTCCAATTTGTCATGTATCCTATATTCAACTGTCAGCGATTTTTCTAATATATGTCTGACCATGTTATCACCTCACACCCTCAATGAAGTCTATTTACTCCCTTTTACCTCTAAGATCAAATATGAAGTCCTGTCATTTAAAGACATTCACAATGGGTTCCCTTCCTTTTTTCAGTCTTTTCACATTTTCTTCTCCATCCACATATTTTACAATTTAGTAAGACCTGATTTCTTGTTGTTCCTCACAATGAATATTCCATCTCCCTTGCTGTTGTTGTCATTCAGTCATGTTTACTTTGAGACCTCATTTTGGAGTTTTTTTGGAAAAAATACCAGAATATTCCATTGGTGTCTCAAGTGTGCTATTTCCTTGTCTAGCTTGTTTTTAGATGAAGAAACTGAGGCAAACAGGGTTAAATGACTTGCCCAGAGTCACATACCTAGTAAATATCTGGCCAAACTTGAACTTAGGAAGATAGTTGTTGATTACTTATTTTACAGATTTTTTATGTATACATATTGTCTCCACCAACAAAATGTTTCTCCTTTGAGGTTAGACACTTATCCATTTATGTCTTTGTAGCCCCAAAGAGAGCTCTTTAAGACCAGTAATATCTGTTTCATTTTTTTTATCTTTGCATCCTCAGTGCCTAGTACAGTAATTGGCATTTAGCAGATGTTTTATTATTACTTGTTTATTGAGTGATGCTTGACAAGAATTTAAGAAATACTTGTTGACTCATTGATTGATTAAGTGAACTGAAGAATAGGGCATATATCCAGATCTATGCTTTCATTGATAAAGGGAAGTCTTGAGAGGAGAAACTTACTCTATAGCTGGCAAGTGATCACTGAACCTTTCCTTTAAATAGTTGGCCAGAAGACTTACAAGTTAACTGATTAGCTCAAGGTCACAGGCATCATATATCAGAGGAAGGACTTAAACCCAGAGCTTTCTGGCTTTGAAGTCATTTCTCCTATATGTTACACCAAAATATAACACTAGAGTAAAAAAAAAATGTTAATGCTGAGTTGAAGGTCAACTATGTGACAATCCAAGTCCTCCACTGGTATCATTGGTATTCCTGCACATACAAAGAAGAATAAACAGAGAATAAAGAAATAATTGTTAAAATCAGCTTCTTTTTGGAACAGGAGGAAGATAAGGATGGAGAGGATTAGAGGAAAACACAATCTTGGGCAGGACTAGCTGAATACTAGAACAAAAGAAGTGTGGTATTATAGATGGGACTCTGGATCTAGAGTCAGAAGATTTGGGTTCAAATTTCCCTTCCAATTCTTATCACCTAGGCAAGCCACTTAAGCTCCTAGTGTCTGTGTTTTCTCATCTATTAAATAAGGAGCTTAGATTTGATAGCCCCTGGGATCCCTTCCAGCTCTAAATTTATGATCCTAGGAGAACCAAGACAGTAAATTAGGCTTGTCTACCATACATTTGCATCGATGACTTGGTACTTAATAAATGCTGCTTGAATAGAATTATTGACTAATTGATCAGTCCTCAGTAGCCTTATAAATTTTCCCTTTGTTATTTTAACAAACTACTGATGTCCACAAATCCCTTTATTGCTTTACTGTAAAATCTTAAAATAGAAGAGACATATGTATTGTTTGAAGGGACAAGAGATAGTTAAAAAACCTTCTCCTACCCTCAAATAATAACATTTAGAGAAGATACTGTAGTTCAGAATAGGAAGTCATGGCAAGTCAAATCCTAAATCTTGGTATAAAAGATAAAGGTAGAAAAGTAAATCAGTTGTTCCCTGGAACCAGAACTTAAACTCGGTTTATCAGGGTACTGGATATTTATGGTATGTTAATAAGGAGGATGAAATATAGTTCAATATTGTTTCAGTAACTGCTTCTCCAGCTCCTCCCTGCTATTATCTTTCTGGACATCTGAACCCAGATTCTTTTCACTGAATCCACAAAGATTCCATATAGAGGAATCCTTCACTTTCAATAAAATAATTTTGAGTGTACAGTACCCTGATCCTGAAATTTTGTTTCACTACAGAAACATTAAAGATCATTTTCTGCATTCAAAATCATTAGCCAGAATATCAGACATCTAGAATATTTATGAGTTACAAAGCACAGGAATATTTTGATTAAAATGACCTAAGTTATATTACAAGAGTTGATTATGAAATAATAAAATTTATTTTCTTCTGTTTCATAAATTGACTCTGAAGGCAATTAAAAAAGAGAAGTTCCCAAAATGTTTTGAGTAACAGCAGCATTCCCAATCCCTAGGCAATTACCTTGATGAACTATATCTATCTGTGTCATATGGATTATAGAAAGATAGATAAGTAGATAGATACATAGGTAGGTAGGTAGATAGATGGATGGATAGATGGATAAATAGATGGATGGATGGATGGATGGATGGATAGATTTGGAAGTGATCTTAAAGGTTACATAATCTCATTTTACAAATAAAGGAACTAAGGACTAATGAATGTTAAATAACTTGCCCAAAGTCTCTGATATATCTAAAAAAAAATACTGTCATTACTTATAATTGCATTGCATACAGTAGAAATGTTATAAATATTTATTGAGTGGAATAAAATCAAATTCAATCAAAGTCAAACCTTGCATCTCAATAACTTTCTTGTCATGTCATTCTAGTTTACTCCAAACTTCCTATCATCAATTTGAATTCTGAAATTTCCTTCCCTCTCTCCCACATATCCCAAACTGACTCCCAAATTCACAAATATCAGGTCAGTATTAACAGATCTTGTCATCGTTACAAAATACTCTATTTACAAGATAATAAACCTTTTCAGTCTTTCCCTGGCTGGTTCCTTGCTTCCTACAAATATGTGTCCCCTCCAGTCTCAGAGAACTCTCACTTAATCCATCCTCCTTGTTGATGATCATCCCATATCTTTCTTCCTTTGGTAGCTAACCTCCTTAAGAATGACATCTACAATAGGTACCTCCTCTTCTTTTCCTCTCATTCTATAACTCTACCATCTGGCTTCTGAATTTATTACTCAAAGAAAACTGTTCTTTACAAATTAATTATTGATCTCCTAATTTCCCAATCAAATGGTCTTTTCTCAATGCTCATTCTTCTTGATTTCTAAGACCTTTGACACTGAACAGCTGATAACCTGTTCTTGACAAATTTTTTTTTTGTTTCCACTTCTCTGTCTATGTTTATTTCTCTGTCTCTTCCCCATTCCTCTCTTTTTCTCTTTCCTTCCCTTCCCTTTCCTCCCCCATCTGTCTTACTGCTTCTCTGTATCCTTTACTGACCTCATTAGTTCTCATGAATTTGATTATTATAATATTGCTGATGATTCTCACATCTACTTATCCAGCTTTCATCTCTTCAGCTATCTATAAGACATCTAAATCTTGATTCCTATAGACATTTTAAACTCTATATGTCTAAAACTGAAATCATTATCTTTTACCTCAAACCTTCCCCTTTTCCTACCTTTCATGTTACTGCTGAAGACAACACCATCATACCCATCACCCTGGCTATCACTCTAACACCCAAGTATCATCTGTGATTTCTCATTCTCTTTCTCATCCACCATAGCCAATGTGTGGCCAAGATTCATTGATTTTATCATTTATAACTTATCTCACAAACAGTTCTTTCTTTTTTTCTGACACTGTCACCATTCTGGTGAAGGTCTTCATCATGGTACTCCTGAAATATAGCAGCAGCATGCTGAACAGTCTAGCTGCCACAAGTCTCTTACTCTCCAGTCCATATTCAATTGGTTGTCAAATGTATTCTGTATTTACCTTATTGGAATATAATTGGTTGTGTACTTTCTTCCCAATTAAACTGAACTCTTTGAAGGCAGAAACTATCTTTTGCCTTTCTTCTTATCCATGTTATTCTATACCAATATCATACTGATAAAAATAAATAACAGTGTAAAAAATAATTTTCCTGACCATAATAGAGAATGTTGGGGATATGATGATATAAAAAAGTTCATAGTGAGGGGATGTCAACTAACTATTGTTAAACCAAAGTTGCAGCTGTTTGCAAAACCTAGTTCATCAAGTTTAATATGCTGGATACAGATAAGGGTGGAGGGGGAGATCTTGATAGAAGTTAGATTTTTCTCTCTTTGCAACTATCATCACAAAGTCAGTGAAGTTAAATAATTAATTTATTCTTTCAGCAAGTATTTATTACTACCTGCTCTTTGTCAGGTACTGGGAATGCATATAATAAACCATCCCCTGCCTTAATAAGCTTATATTCTAATGGATAAAATGAAATAATTCTTGGCAAAGAGCTTTGCAAACCTTAAAGTATTATGTAAATGTTGTGATTATTGTTAATATTATGGAAGATGCAATCTTTTAAGAATTCAATTTGATTAATATATACTAAGTACCTGCCTTTGTGCCAAGTATTGTGTTAGATGCTAAGGTTTTAGAAAACAAGGAAACAGGTATAGACATAAAACAATTAACAAACAGACCTAAATAGTCCCTGTGCTCACAGATATATACAAATATCTAAGTATAATCTAATTTGAGGCAAGAGAGAAAAAACTAATTGGGGAATCAGGAAGAGCTTCACAAGAAGAAGCATCTAAACAACTTTAATTGAAAAGATTTTTTTTTGTAAAAAGCAAGGCAAAAGGTAAAGAAAAATTACATTTCTTGCTTGGCTTTTAAGCATATAAAGAAGTAGGAGTGGAAATGCCCAGTTCAGGAGTAGGAGCTTATTTACCAATTTGTCTGCAATGTGTGAATTAAATAGTTGAAATCAGGTTAGAAATATAAGTTGGAGCCTGTTTAGGAAGAGACTCAATTGTCATGCTGAGGAATTTGTATTTTATGCTAGAAGCAATAGAAAGCCACTGAGCAATTTTAATCAGGGGATAGTATCACAGATATGGAGCTGAAGGTGAACTTTGAGGCCCTCTCATTTTATAGATGAGGAAACTGAAAATGAGAGAGGTTAAAATGGCCAGATTTTTTTAGGAAGATTGTTTTGGCAGCTATGTGGAGGGTGGATGGGAGAGAAGAGAAGAGTAGAATCTGGAAGGCCAATTAGGAGGCTATTACAGTAAACCAGGTGAAAGGTGAGAGCCTGAACGATCATGAAGGCTGGGTGAGTGGGGCAGGAGGCAAAAATAGGGTAGGTTTAGATGTAGAATCAACAGGACTTGGAAACTTAATCATAGGTCAAAATAATGCATAGTTACTTTTTCTTTTTTACTATAGTATATTATAAACATTTCTCTTTTATCTGGGGCTTCCTGTTCCAATCTAATAGTTTATTTGTCATTTTCATTTCGATTCCTTCTGTCCTGTCATCTTTATTTTGTGATGATCACATAGAATCCTGGCCAAGTTGTAGTCTTTACATAAATGCAAGGCCAGCTCTTTGGAATCATTCTAGTCTAGTATGAGAATAAAATGATTTTTATTTCAAATTTGATTTCTTTAGCCCAAAATGACATGATCTCTACCACTTCCTTTGTAACACTGAGATCCTTACTTTTCTGGGATGGGTGTGTCAGGGGGAATAATAGCATGCACAGGGAGATAGAAAATTAATCATGGTAATTAATCAAGTATCAAGTGGCGTTCTGGGACACATAGCTTAATCTATTATAAAGCAATTTGCCAAGGAATTCTATAATGCCAGAATTTATGGATATGTCATGTTTTAAGAAATACATTAAAATTGTCTTACTGACCAAACAAGTCATTTGCAAGGGTTGTAGAGGCTGCTTACCAATGGGGAATAGTAGGCAAGACTTTTAGTGTATTAAACTAATTTGGATTTTATTGTGGATGTTCTGAAGTAGGTTTGAGGTTTCGTGATATTTTTCAATGTATTATTGCCTCTATTTAAAGTAAGAATAATAACTGTAAATAATATAGTAGGTTAAGGTTTGCAAAAACACTTTACAAATATTGTCTCATGTGAAACATGCAGCAAACCTATAAGGAAAGTATTTGAGAATTTTAAAAAATTTTTATGAATAAGTAAACTGAAACTAAAAGGATCTGTTTAAAGTCACATAAATCAGAGGTAGGATTTGAACTTGGGTTTCTCCTGATTCCTAGTTTTGCATTCTTTAAACATTGGTTTTCTTCCTTAGCATGTATGAAGTACAAGTTTAGTACTTCATGCCTTTTAAAATGCAAGATGAAGTTAAGACAAATAATCCAAAATATACTATGATGTGTTGAAGAAAATATAAGGAGGTTTCAATAGTTATTTACCTCTTGCAGGCAGTTATTTTCAAAAATATTTTTCTTCTCTACAGAAGTTCTTTTTTATTCTTTTTAATTCTGTGTATATTTAATTACATGAAATAAATGAAATTTGACTTCATTTAAGGTTCTGTATTTCAATATCAGTCTTCTTCAAACGTATAAGGTGAGAGAAAAGAAAAAAGACATATCTATTTGCCTGCTATTTAAGGGTGATTTCTCAAAAATAATTGATTCAGTACATTTTTCTTCAACTTTCTCTGTAGTAACTTTCATGATGGTACAGAGCCTATATAGAATAAAATAGGAATAACCATAGAGTTCGAGGTGGAATTTAACTCAAAATGTAACAAAAGAATAACTCTGTGCCTGGAAATATTTGTTTAGTTTTGATTCACATCCATTTAGATTCATATACAGTAAAGAATGTTGCTTTTTAGGAAATGTAAATGAAGGCTCTTATTCTTTCAATTACAGCATTATAGAGCTCACATTCAAAAAAATACATTGATTAGATAACAATTGAAGTTTATGTATGAAAAGAAATATACAATAATTAAAATGTAGAGAGAAATAAATCAATTCTATCTCTTCCTAAGGAGACAGAAAAATGAAAGTACGTATCTTGAATTGTCTTCTATCCTCAAGCTGCAATTGGGATAGGTATGGTAGTACACATGGATAATCTCTGTTACTGAGGCTGGTAAATTACTTAAATTTGGAAGACCTGAGGCATAATATACCATAAATCAATAGGATGCCTTCATTAAATCACGCCACAGGTAATGGTGATCCCTGAGAAGCAGAAGACCATTATGCTGACTAAAGAGAGACAAACTGGTCCAAGTCAGAAAAAAAAATCCAGCATATTGAAACTTCCAAATGCTATTCCAAAATCATACCAGTTCCATGAATAGCTTTTGTATTTCCAGACTGGATGAATCTTTTAAAAAAAAAGTTGTAATTTGACAGAATCATCTATCAGAAATACAGAACAGAACAAAAATTGCATTAGAAAACAATCACTAAGAAAAGAACAATTCTCTTTTAGTGATGAGGCAATCTGTTCTGTATTGTTTACCATAGAAACACCAATAGAATACTTGTAAAACCATCCTTAAGTACAGAACTTCTTAAATCAGCAGGAGCAGTGCCTATCTCCTTTTAGTTTTAAAATAGGCTGACAAGATGTCAGTAATGTTAGCATGATGCTAATTAGCAGTCCTGCAGGTTGTTAAATTCTTTACCTGCAGACATATGTCACTCAAAAGATTCATTTTTTTTCACTTGCCTTGAAAAAAAAACATCAAAAATGGTCATTTTCTATCTGATCTTTATGACTAAAGGCCGTACTGCACAGTATAAACAAGACACATGTAACAGTCAAAATGAGGACGGTTATTTGAAAATTGTACTTTGATCCATGTATTCAAATAATCACTGTAGACCAAATGTTGCACTTTATACATAAAGGCTTGTTCAAAATTGACTCATTTGTGTTAGCACATGTATGTATGCACGTGGCCGAGTCTTAAAGCAGAAAATTTACAATAATACTATGCTTTTTGACTCAATCATTTTTATTTTCTTTTTGCTTGCACATACAAATGCATGTATTTGCATTAGGAAGAAATAAAATAAAACTCAATTTAGACAGCAGAAGGTCTTGTAATTATGATCAAAGGCAAGTTTGTGCTTGAGGAATTATAGAACCTTAAAGGTTATTTCTCTGATTAACAGATGAAAAAAACTGAGGTCCAAAGACGATAAATGATTTCTCTAAGGTTACACAACTAGAAAGAAGAGAAATGTAGGTTCAGGTCCAGGTCCCATTATTCAAAATGCATCTGGAAAGTGAAGTATGCTTACTCATACTAAGTATTACCCTACTTCCACATGTCTGCTTATTCTAAAAAAACTAGAGCATGGAAACATAGATTTAGAGCTTAAGGAACATTCTGTCTAATCTAACCCCTTCATTTTATTTTATTTTTGGTGAGGACAATTGAGGTTAAGTAACTTGCCCAGGGTCACAAAGATGGTATTAAATGTCTGAGAATGGATTTGGACTCAGGTCCTCCTGACCTCAAAGCTTTATCCACTGTACCATCTAGCTACCTCTAACTTCTTCATTTTAACACTAAGGAAAGTGAACACTAAAGAAGTTAAGTTAAGCATTGTGGAAGGACAGGATTTGAAGTGATAATAACTTTATTTCCTATTCCAATGCTAACTACTCCATCTGATATGTTAAACCCTTCTAAGCTACCTGCAGATCTCATTTCTTTTGTTCTAGCAACACCCTGATATCTCTAGTTTCCTAAAGGTACAATTCCCATTAGCACTATAATTCTGACACAAATGTTCAAGGGCTGATGCCACTGATGTATTCAGGAGATATCTCTTAGTGGAAACATGAAGCTGAAGTTAAATAGAAAATATCTGAAGACCAAAAAGAGGTCATTTTAAGATTCAAGGATAGCATGTCTATAGATCTATAGTCAATGAGACTGAGAATGAGGAATGGATTGCAAAATTCTTGAAAGTCTTAAGCCCAGAGAAGGACTCAGGAAGGGATAGAGAAGAAAATATTTGCTGGAAGCCTTATATTCTTATGCTAGACCTCAGTTTGAGCAAGATTCTATATTTGACTTGAATCACCTAGTTGCTTTGCCAAACTGAATTTTGTCTCATTTCAAAACCTTATCCAGACAGATTTGGGACAGCTGTACTCAGAGATAAACTTTGATAGAAGTGGTTCAGTTGAGAAAAGGAGATGGAGCTAAGAAAGTATCGTTTAATTTGTATTATAAGACAAAGACTAAACTAAGACTTCTATAAATTTGAAAACATTTTCATTTCCTTGTTATTCTAATCTCATATGTGTTTATAGTGCTTAAGATTAAAACTGTCTAAAAATCTGAAAGGAGGATTTTGTCCTCTTTCTAAAGAGTAGGTAAACTGGTAATAAGAATGCCATGGCATAAATAAGGGGAGATAGCAATGAGAAATCGGTATGGGGAACTAGAAAGTAAGACTTGGAACTAGTTGATGGAAGAAAACGTGGTGTTGCAGGGTATAGTAATTCTATGACACTAAAAACTTCATGCAGGGTCTGCTTATTTATATGCAAATTCTTTCAAACTTGTCTGATTAGGTACATATGACCCACTGTGATTAAGCATCATCTGGTAATTATCAAAAAAAAGCATAGAATTTGGGAGCTAAAATGGTCATAATCCAACCCCCTCATTTTATGGATAAAGAAAGAGGACACAATGATAGCTAATTATTGATTACTAGGAGGATAGATGAGTTGTACTGATCTCAGCAGCTGAAAAGAAAAGAGTAATGATATAGGAAAATCAGGCAGGGAACATGTGGTGGTGATGTTGTTATTGTTGTTGTTGATGACATCATTGTCATCATTGTCTATCCCTTCCTCTTTCAGGGACAACAATCAGGAAAGTAGAATAAATACAAAATTCATTTCCCTTAGACTAACTATAGGTAAAGAAGATAAATGTAATTCCAGTTCAATATTTTGCCCACTCTTTGAAAAGCAGAACCTTCAGCCAAATGACCCTAATGTCTACCTCCCCTACAAACAGGAATCAAAGTTTCCCTTAGAGAAGGGTGGAAAAAAATTGTAGAGATATCTATCCATGTTTCCCCAGAAGCCACAATTAGAAAAACTCATGAGGATATATACACAACCTAGATTGTTTACACTTTTGTAACCCTAGTTTAATTAACCTCTCTCACTATGCATCAAGCACTTGGAGTCAGGAAAAGCTGAATTCAATTTGGTTTTAGACATTTATTAGTTATCTGACAAGGGGAAATCACTTAACCAATGTCTGCCTCAGTTTCTTCAACTGGAAAACGGGGTGGGTAGTAATTGTACCTACTTTATGGTATTGTTAAAAGTATCAAATGAGATAATATTAACATAGGGCCTAGTACATAGTAAAGGCAAAATAAAGGCTTGTTTCTTTCCTTTTTGCACAATACTTTTAAGTAGGAGTCAATGGAATCTTAGTGAGTTGCAGTTTACCTGTCATTATGGAGAGTGTTAGCTCTCATCACTAAGAGATACAGAGAAAAAGAATTAAGAAAACTCCTTTCCTGAGAGATTGAGTGACTAAATTCATCTCTGAGAAAGTTTGAAGAGACATTCTAAGAAAACTGAGTTTAACTCTTATCTTTTGGAAAAGATAACCTGCAGAGAATTCTTGAGAGATCTTGGCTGCTTGAGATCTTGAGAGATCTGAATGGTGGAGCTGTGGTTGCAGTATTTCTAGAAGAATCAATAGTTAGTTCATGATTACAGATTATTCAGATTAGGATCACTCACAAAACTGATTTACTGCTGCAATAATTAAGTATTTCTTAGTACAGTTTGTTATACACCTTATAAATTATGTATCAATAAATATATTGATATTTAATTGCAGAGAACTAATATTTGAGATTGTGAGAAAGGAGTAAAAATGTATGAGGAAAACCTTTAATTGGCTGATTTATAAATCTAAGTGGTAGTCTTGAGCTAGTTAAGTTGGTGATGAGAGAAATTAGCATTTCTATTAATTTATGAGGAAATATAAGAAATCCCTTGATTGTCTTAGAACTTTCAAATATTCTGAGAATTAATGAGGAAATGAACAAGAAGCAAACAGAAAAATAGTGAGAGTTGTGGTTGTTGCTACGACATAGCTCAACTAACCTTCATATAGGTTATATGTGGGCAATGTCATTTTCAAAATTCCTCTTATATGAGTAAAGAAATTTTGCCTTATAGACATACAGAAAGCCAATGCATCATGAATCAAACATAAAACAAACATACATAAAATACAAACATAAAAAACATAACATAAACAAACATAAAATAGCCTCTCTACAAAAAAAAGCCTACATTCTACCAAGGAGATATAGTATATATATGTATACATGTGTATGTGTACATATATATATGTATATATACATATATGTGTGTGTATGTGTATTTGAATTCAGGTCCTCCTGACTTCAAGGCTGGTGCTCTATGCACTGTGCCACCTAACTGCTCCATACATATATATTTTTATTTCCAAAATAATTCAAATAAAATTTTCAACAGTCACCTTTGCAAAATTTTGTGCTCCAATTTTTTCTATCCAGCACCCTCCCCTAGACAGCAAGTTATCCAAGATAGGTTAAAAATGTGCAATTCTTCTAAACATATTTCTATATTTATCATGCTGCACAAGAAAAATCAGATCAAAAAAGTGAGAACAAAAAAAAAAGCAAGCAAACAATAACAACAACAAAGGTGAAATACTATGTTGTGATTCAAAATTCAGTCCCCATAATTCTCTTTCTGGATACAGGTGGCTTTCTCTATCACAAGTCTATTGGCATAGGTCTGAATCACCTCATTGTTGAATAGTGCCAAGTCCATCACAGTCTTCTTGTTGCTGTGGACAATGTTTTCTTGTTTCTACTTACTTCACTTAGCATCAGTTCATTAAGTGGCTCCAGGCCTTTCTGAAATCATTCTGTTGACCACTTCTTATAGAACAATAATATTCCATAACATTCATATGCCACAACTCATTCAGCCATTTCCCAATTGATCAATGCAGTTTCTGGTTCCTTGGCACTACGAAAAAGGCTGCTACAAACATTTTTGTATATCTGGGTCCTTATCTCTTTTTTTATGATCTTTTTGGGATACAAATATGGTAGAGACACAGCTAGATCAAAGGTTTTGCACAAGTAGAGCATCTTTTGGATATAATCCCAAATTGTTGATCTGAATTTTGAAGGAGACAAGGGATTCTAAATGACAAAGATAAGGAAGGGGTACATTCCAGGAATTGGGAGAAAAGACAAAAAAGTCTATGAAAATGGCTCTGAGATGGGAGACTGAGTGTCATGCGAGAAGACCCTTCACAATAGACTACAGTGTATAGTAAGGAAATCACTGTATTGTTGCTACCACAAATTAAAAATGACTAGTGCTATGCTATATAGGGATGTAAAGCTGGTAAGTACTTTAAATCTCACAAGTGTTTGCAGAAAATTAAGTATCAAATGGTCACATATGTGCTTACTACTTGAGAAACTACTACATCTAATTCAAAGGAATCCCCTATAAGGGGGCCTTCCAACAAAAGATAGTTGTCCAGACCAACTAGAACTAAAGGGCATTTAAGAGATTTTATTTATATAGATGGTCAGGTGCTAAAGATATTTTTATTATTACAAAAAAATGCAGGAAGTTTTTTCCATTTTTAAAGTACTATAACTACATGCACAACACAGGAAATTGGTCTTCTGGGGCTGTTCAGATAATGGAGCAGTCCAGATAATTGAGTTTGTGCAGTAATTGAAATACAATATCAAGGGATTGGATTGTAATGTATACAATCTTTATTGGTGTAGATAATGTCTGCTTGAATTGCTATTTATAGCTTAGCAAGATCTATACAAGAAGGAATTTATAATTGAAAATTTAAAAAGACAGCTCAGGGAAGATATTAGGCATGCAATTTTTCCTAAGAGAATTTTAAAGGAAAAAATATGAAATGGCCCATAAAAAATGTGAATAGAGACATATATTCAAGTTTATTCAGACAGGTGCTTTAGATAAGCATCATCGCAACACTGCATCTAATTCACAAAGTCCAGTGACACCTTGTCAGTCCTTTCCTCCACCTGCCTAGGAGTGGGGCCCCACAGGAAACCATCACTATCTTTATTATTTCCTGTAGATGATTCAGACTGAAGAGAAACAGAGGTTGCAATAAATGGCTTAAAATATTTATCTGTTAAATTGACATATGACTGAAAATCTGTTTATCTGTCTTGTGTAAGACTAGACTACCATGTGTACATGGGATAACATTGTAAAAACCAGCATGTCTTGAGAGTTCATACAAATGTATTTCCTCTCATTCGTGAAAGGGTAGGCAAATGGAAGTACTTCAGAGAAGATATCCAATGTTATATTTCATGTAGCTAGGGTTTCTTGAACTTTTTCCACTCATGACCCCCTTTCGCCCAAGAAATTTTCATGTGACTCTGGTTATACAGGTATGTAAAACAGGTATATAAATCAAACATTTAATGATGATAAATGATAATTTCATAACCTCCACATTCTGTTACAAGGCCCCTTATGGAGTCACAAATTACAATTTAAAAAGCTAGGATGTAGACGATATTTTTTTTAAATGGGCTGAAACTCAGGATAGTTGGAGATCAGATGACCTTCTATTAAGTAATTGAGTAAACTATTGCCCCTAAGATAAAATACAAAGTTTTCATCCTGAAACTTGAACTTCACCATCATCTGTTTTCTCCCAATAGTTCTATCCTCATTTCATATTATTCCCCTTAATGAACTCTCAATTCCAGAGTAACTGGCATTATTTGTTGATCCCTAAATTTCACTTTCCATCTTTTCCCACAAACAACTCTGCTTTGAATGCACTCATCTCATCTCCAATTCTCAGAACCATTTCAAGTTAACTCAAATCACTTTCTTTAAGAAGTCTTCCTTGTTTCTCCCTACCAATTAGTGCCCTCTGCTTCCTTAAATTTCCTTGAGTTTACTTCTCCATATACCTATTATATTTCTTCTTTGAAGATAGAAACTACTTTGTCTTTGTCATTTTAGTAATTCCTGTGAAGTGTTGCTCAACTAAATGCTTGTTGAAATAATTTTACTAGAAGTAGTTAAATATGATCACTTCTATGGTCCTAACTCTTACAATCTATGATTCTTTTAAGCATTGTAACAGGCATGTATGACTTCCAGTACTTTTTCAATCCTTTCCTTTTGAAAAATATTTTAATTGATGGATAGATAAAGGAAAAAGAAAGAAGAGAATCAACATTAAAGCAAAATAAATTAATTTGAAAAGAGAGGGGATGAGAAAATAGTGTGATATTTATCAAAAGGAAGAATAATTGGAAGGAAAGGGAGGGAATTGATAAAACACTTTTGTCCATGTATTTCCACAATGTTCCATGAAAACTTCTGGAACTTTGGATCTATCATCAATTCAAAAATATTGTTTCTGACCTCCCCCCCCTACTTTCCCATTGTACCTCTAAACCACAACCTACTTTAACTTAAATATTAGTTCTGTATGTGTGGGTAGCCACTTTATTTGCTAGAATGATACTAAAGCCCTGTTATAACACCATTCATTGTACAGTACAAACATATTCATCTGGAAAAAATAAAGAAACTAGAATAAAGGACTTCTGAGGTCTCTTCCAGCTCTAAATCTATGAACTATGGGGTTCATATTCAAGCCCATATAAGGAAATTTATAACATAAAATATCTCATCACTGGAATGTTTATGCTTTAATAATAGTGATAAAAAGTCTACTAATTATTATTTTCACATTTAATATTTTCTAGTTGACGGAGTATCTTTTCTACAATGATCCTCTGAGATATGTAGTTCAAATATTGTTTTGAGTTTTGAATGAGGAAATATGCTTGGAAAGAAGTAAAGTGACTGCCCACAGACACTAATATTTAATTTCAAGTAGGTTGTGGTTGAAATATCCAGTAAAAAAAAAATGGGGGCTCAAAAACAGTGTTATTGAATTAATGATAGACCCAAAATTCTAGAGACTTTCATGGAATATTGTAGCAATACAAGGACAAAAGTGTCCAATCAATTCCTTCCCTTTACCTTCCAATTATCCTTCCTTCTGAAGAGTAATCATTTCCTCTTATCAGTACATTTCAGACATTGCCTATCCAATTGCACAATAGAAGATTATGGAGAAAAAAAATAGTTGGCCTTAATAATTTCATCTGTTTCCATCTGTTTTGATTGACTGAAACAGAGAAGATAGTAGAAAATGGAAGGTTGGATATGAGTAAGGAAGACCAAAATTCAAATATTATTCCTCAGACGCTAGTTATGTGACCTTGGACAAGTCATTTATTATAAAGTGAGGGACCTGACCTCAGTGCTTTTTATGTCTCTTCTCACTTTCTGATTGCTTTTAGCTATTGTTTCCTGATCCTTTGTATATGGGAAAAAAAAGGTACAGGGAAGAAATGAAGCCTTGGACCTCCTACCTAAAAAAAACAAACAACAACAACAACAAAAAAAAATCTTTGTGATATTCTTCTGATCCTATCCATTTAATAATACACTATGCTGGAATGAAAATTGGAAAATAAGATTTTTCCTTTTTGATCACAATTTATCCCAAACAATGCTAAAGAATTTTATGCAAGACAAACTGGACATTTACAATGTTTTAGAACTTTCACTGGCTAATATACTCCCTTGAACAACATCCTTTGTGTTGATTATTAGAATTTTGTTATATTTTTATTTGTTTTGTTGTGATGATGGTGGTTGCTATTGTTGTTCTAAACCTGATAACTTGTTGTCAAGGAGGAAATTCCTTCTGCCAAAGCAAGTCTTCCTTCACCTTATCTGCAATTTACTTTCTTAGAGAATGTCCTGGGACATATACTGAGATTTTAAGTAATTAAACATGGTCAAACAGCCAGTGTTCCTGAAAAGTGAAATTGGAACCTAGATTGTACAGATTCTGAAATCAGTTTTCTATTCACTACACTTTTTCACTATACTGCACACCATTAATTCATAGTTAAATTCATCTAAATTTGTTGTTGTGTTCAGAGCTTTTTAACTTTGAATAAATCTTAGTCATTAAGACCTTAAACTCTTTCTTTCTACCAGAAATTCTTATTTTGACATCCAAGAGAAAAAAAAACATGGTCTATATTTCAAAACTAGAAACTCATGTTCTACAATTTCTATCACGTTTGCCATTTATCTTAGACAAAATGGAAAGTATATAAAAATGTACCCACCTGGCCACAATTAGGTTTTGATACTTTCTAGAAAAATCTGAGGTTAGTTAAAAATAAATAAATGTAGGGCCTAGACTTGCACTATTATTTTTCTTTTTTCTTTCCAAACACTGTCCCTCCCCCAGGCTTCCATTCCCACCCCTAACTCGTCCATCTAGAACCATTTCATTTTACTCACTGTTCTAATGATTCCATTGACAGGTGATTTCAAAAAGATTAGCACTTGTCTTCCTGTTGTAGAGGATGCAAGAGGATCCGTCACCCTCAGCAGCATCCCTGCCACCAGCCATTTATCCCAACAAAAGGCACTGAGCTAACGACATGACTTATCAGTCAGTCAGTCCTAGTGCCTGAGATGTCAAATCCACTGTCA
The DNA here is from genome assembly GCF_902635505.1 of Sarcophilus harrisii. NCBI lineage: Eukaryota > Metazoa > Chordata > Mammalia > Dasyuromorphia > Dasyuridae > Sarcophilus > Sarcophilus harrisii. Next base: position 217,572,944 of record NC_045428.1, on the reverse strand, counting down.
GAGAACAAGGATAATTTAGGCTTTACTTTTTTTAAAATAGAGAGATGGAAAGGACTGAGAACAAAGTCACCAGCAAATTGGTTGATCATTTCCTGATTCTCCTCACTGAAAAGTCTATGCTGACACATTTTAGGGGAGTGGGCAGAAAAAGAATGTGTGTGTGTGTGTGTGTGTGTGTGTGTGTGTTTAAAAGCACATGAGGGACTTTATGTTCATTTGGTCTATGTTAAATTTGAAGAATTTAAGTGCACTGGGAAAATTGCTTTGAAGTTTAAATAGCTTGGAATTGGTATTGGGGTAAATTGAAGGTAACTTTCATGAATGCTGAATAAAGCTTCTGAGACTATTAGCTAAAGACCTACTTCCTTTAATATGTTCTTTCACTCTCTCTGTCTGTCTCTCTCTGTCTCTGTCTCTGTCTGTTTCTCTGTCTCTCTCTCTTTCTCTTCCTCTCTCTCTCTCTCTTTCTCTCGCTCACTTAACTATAGAGTTAACTGGAAAAGCAACTTCTTGAGGATCTTAAAGTTGTAATTTTCAGAGAAAGTTGTGTTCTAGTGAATTCCTTGAAAAATGGAAAAGGTGGGATTGGTTCTCAAGGAGCCTTAAATTTTATTTTCTTATAAGAATGTATAATAAATTCATTATATTAGACATATTGGTGTAACAAGCTAAACAGTTTCCATTTTCTCTAAAAACACATATCATAATAGTGGAAAGGGTTTCGGATGGTGAGCCAGAACACTTTATAGTTAAAATTTTGAGGAAATTTTCTAACCTCTCACTTTTCTTATGTATTTCCTCATATAGTGTGCTGCCTGCCTCGTTGTTATTGAAAGAATCAAGTGGAAAACACTCTATCATTAAAAAATATCAATCAAGTGGAAAGAGTATTGGCTTACTGTAAGGCCTTACTAATTCTTTCAGAACCTTAGTTTTCTAGTCTGTAACAAGAAAGGTTTGGACTTGATGGTTCCTAAAGTTCCTCCTAGTTTGAAATATAAATACATTTTTCTCCCTTAAGATAAATTCTAAGTCCCTGCAGTGTACTATTTATAAAACAATAGAAACTTGTAAAATATTACACATTTACTATTAATAGTAATGAAAAGTAAGTATAGGACTAATAATAATAGTACTTTAATACTGATAACAATAACAGCATTAATACCAATATTATTAAAATTAATAAGCATTAATGTTTATACTATTACTATTAATACCAGCACTATTAGGAGTAACTCTGTTAGTATTACTGGTATGCATAGTGGTATACAATAATGGTATAAAAGTAAGATTAGTATTACTTATAGTAATAATTAATACTAATTGTCATTAGTATTAAGAACATTGGTAGTGATATTTTATTACTAGAATAATTACGTTATTACTATGAGTATTTGTGCTGATAATCATACCAATGTTGCTAATAATGGTAGTGAAACTATTCATCAAATCTTAACAGAAATTAAGTTATATATGATATTTGTTATACAATTGAAAATCTTAAAATGTCTATGGAAAGATGAAGGAGATGAAAACAAGAAGTTTATTGCTCTTTTCTCATTTCATTTATCAGCAAAATGTTTTTTTTTCTTTCTTGAATACCTGTAAAAATAGATATTGTATAGAATTGGTGAGAAAGGAAGCATAAGTTGTGTTAGAAAGATAAGTCCACTTAGAGAAAGTTATGATGATGTGGGTTTGAATCTCACTTATGAGTCTTGCTATTTGTTTAAATTAGGGCAAAGAACTTTCATACTTGAAAACTCAGTTTCCTCACTTTTAAAATTAAGGAATTGAATTAGATGATTTGTTAAGATCTAGTTAAAAGAAGCCATGGGGCAGCTAAATGGTGACCACTCCTAAAATCGGGAGGACTTGAGTTCAAATCTAGCTTCAAACACTTAAATATTTCCTGGCTGTGTGACCCTGGATAAGTCACTTAACCTCAATTGCCTCAGCCAAAAAGATAAAAATAAAAAATGTGATAAACCTAGTTTATAAATGTGAAATGTCTCTGGGAACTTTGTACCAAAACTGATAAAATGCTGCAAGCAAAGTTTTAAAGAACATGTGTGCACAAAATCCAACATTTAAATCTCTACTGATTTTTCTTTCATTTCTTATTTTTTTTTATTTTATTATAATAACTTTTTATTGACAGAACCCATGCCAGGATAATTTTTTACAACATTATCCCTTGCATTCACTTCTGTTCCGTCATTTCTTATGTTTCCTGTCTCTTCCACATAAAGGGCAGAATAAGGATTTCAACTCTTTTTGTGAATAGCCCCATATAGATCAAGATCCAGGTTCTAATTTGTCTTTTTTTCCATTTTTATGGCAATGGTAGACAGTATACATGTATCCCTTTTATCCCAGCATCATCAAAAGTCTTTGGTCTACAACTGAGTTACAGACAAACTTCACCCTGTTTCCTTCATACTAGCATAGTTCTTTGTCACCTGATCTGGCTTACTGTTTGATTCGTTGTATCATCTTTTGGTTCCTTTCCCCTGTCTGATTCTTTGGTGTTAGTCTTTAAATTCTTCTTACCAACTCCCAACCTTGTTCTTAAAAAGCTTCCAATTTTTCCTGTGTGCTATGTATTAAATAGAAACCCTTTGGGTAGATGTGGATTTTACCTACCTTTCTAAATATATAAAAACTAAGGAAGTTCTTTTAATTGGGATTCAAGAAATTTGAATTTCCTGTCCTGATTCTACCCCTAATGATCTTGAACTGTGATCTTGTACAATTATGTTAGATCTTGATTTAATTATCTTTAAACTGACAGATTTGGGTTATAGGTCCTTACCAGTTCTTAAGCTTTATCTTTTTATGATCTCAATGAGCATCCTATCCACTATAGTGGGATTATACTCATATTTTCTCACATCATCATTTCAAGGAATTTTAAGAACTATACAATTAGAAAATTTTTCTATAACTTCATCTATTGAAGAAAAAGTACAAAAAATTAAGTACACCTTACATGGTAGCCTTAATAACACAAAAGAAAATAACTTTGAAAGATTCAAGAGCTGTAACCAATGCAGTAATCAGTTATAAGTTCAATAATCTTAGGATGAAACCTGTCTCTTCTCTTTGGTCAAAATGGAATAATCTAGACATATAAAATGAGACACATTTCCAAATTTGGCTTGATTATATTGACTAGTTATAAAGGAGGGCATTTTTCTGAAAAAGAAAGTTATTGAATCTATAAGTAGTGATAGAAATGGAAAAAGAAAATAGAAAAGAATGTAAATAAGATATTTAGAAAATACAAAGAAAACAATAGTTGAAAAAATGAACAACATTGTTCTTTGGGGTTTTTTGTTTTTTAATACATGTATGCTTTAAAATAAAACCTTTAAAATTCTATATAATAGAATTTAATATTTTCATGTACAATCTTGTTCTTTGTATATTGAAATATGTATGCTATTGATTTGGGGTGTCCAAATCAATTTAATCGATTTAAATTAAATCAATTTTAAAATTATTTTTAAAGTAGGTAAATTGTGCTTGGATTCAAGAATGGGGTTCAGATCTTACTTTTGATGGGTTGCTACCTCTATTAACAATGCACATGTTACATCATCCTTTTACCTTGCCAATGTTGTGAAATTCAAATGAGACAATAAATATAAAACATTTTGAAAAAGCTTAAAATGCTATATAAATTTCAGGTGATAGTAATGATTATTTCAGATATTTTTATGGTTGTTAATTCATAATTTAAGTGTGGGTTACAAATTTCTAATTCAGATTTACTCATTTCTAAAATAGTGTTTTATCATCAAATAACTTTGCTAAAGTATACAATTCAAGAGTTATATTTTCTTTCTTTAGAGAAACATACTTTGAGGGGGGATGATTAATCAAAGTTAACTAAATGACATAATCTTCAATACCTTTTGGAAACCAGAAGCACAATTAAGAATTTTTAAATTGCCTTTTTTATTTCCAAAATACATCCAGAACCACTGTAGAAGAACAAATTAAGTTATTATTTGGTGATTTACACATATATAGAGTCAAAATGAGGAATTGACTAGGTTACTACCTTTAACCTATAACAATAACAAATTAATAACAATAATAAAAATAATAACGTTGACAAGTAAAAGCCAGAGGGTAGAATGAACTATTAAAATGACCTAACAACTAAAATTAGTGAGCGCATGTATTCAGAAATTGCTTTCAGTATTCTTTAACTTCCATTCCTTTGGCTGTTTATGGTGAATGATAAAAAGAATCCTTATGCATTTTCTCTCATTATGTTTCTCCTTTTCCTTGCTTGACTTAAGAACCTCCCCCAAGGCACATGTGCAGTTTACAGGTATTTGTTTATTTCTACCAACGTCAGTCTTGACATTTTGGGGTAGAGCTTTTCTTCAGTAAGTGACAATTAAGTGCTAATGCATAGAGAGCCAATTTTTATCTGACTTAATACCTCTTATATATAGAGAGAATATCACTATCAGGTAGATACAATATAATACCTTACCGAAATTTAAAAGCAAATTTAAAAATTGCTACAGAAGCTACTTGTTTCTACTTTGAATTTATTTTGAATTTGAAGTTGGATTCTTAAGACTCAAATTATGAGAGACATATAATAGTAGTCTTTAAAGAATTGGAGACGAAGAAACTCTGGGATACTTATGAAGAATCTTATAGTTCCTGTCTGACTTTTACTTAAGGAATTAATTACTTATGGCTTGAATAACTTGTAAATTTGGATAGACCCAAAATAAAACCAATGCTTTCTTAGTTATTCTGATAGTTCATTTATAATAAGAAAAAATGTGTTTTCACTATTGAAAAATTCAAAACAATCCAAATTTTGGGGAAATTGTATTCTATACAGCTGTTACAAACTTTGTATAATACATTTAGTCTTGGTGATAGTTTCCAACATGGCTAAACAAACTTTTCATGCATACTATATTGTGCATTACATGGTCATTTATGTCAATTGGTGATTTATATTACCCTAAGTAATATATTGTAATATTATCCCCAGTCTTTTGAAGAAGTAAACAGAGAAATACCTAATATTTACATGGTGCTTTTAATATTTTATAAGTATTCTCAATTATAATCTCACTTCATTCTCATAACAATACTGAGAGGTAGGTTCTATTATTGACCTTACTCTACAAATGATAAAACTGTGATACAGAGAAGTTAATTGACTTGTCCAGAGTCACACAGCTAGTTAGTGTCTGGGGCCAGATTTGAACTCGGAAATTATTAATTCTTAGTCCAACACTCTATCCACTCTATCCACTTAGCTGCCTAGGGAGAGATGAGATAACTTTCCAAGAAATATGCAATTAAGATAATAGTCATCAGAGGGACCCTTTTGTTCACTAGCAGGTCTTGGCTAGAAGCCTGACTTACAAAATGGATGAAAACTTCCCATAGCAATAGGAATGAAACCTCTTTTTGAGGAATAGCCTTAGCAGTTAACATCTCTAGCAGTTAATAGCAACAATCCTTCAGGGGAAAAGAAACTGCAGCATACAACAGCAACATTTTGGCAACAAAAGAATATAACTATAGTCAAGTATCTCTGATAAATGGGAGAAAGAGCCATGAAAAAAAAATTATTTCTTTATAACCCTAAGCATATGAATTATCTGAGGAGCATTTTGTGTTCTGGCACAAACATATTTGAGGAAATGTACCTTTTTGTGTATAGGAAAGCCTTAGGATTATCCTATTGATTTTCCCCATGTTATTAAACACTAGAAAGAATGCTGGATTTGGAAAAAGAACATTTAGGTTTGAACTCTGGTACTGACCAGTATGATTATGGGCAAATCACTTAAGTTTCCTCATCCCCATATGAATAAGATGACCCATAATGTCCTTTCCAGCTCCATATCTATTTTCTGTCTGTTCCATTGGTAGAGAATTCTATGGATGGAAGATTGAGTTATAGTCATATAACACATGTGTGTGCATGCGGGCACACACACACACATCACAGTGAATTTAGAATAGTGAAAGGTTCAACTTACTTAGATAAAATCTCTAAATGGGGAAATAAGCAATATCCTCACCATCATCGCCTAACTCCAGATTGGTTTGAGATTAGAATAAGGAAGGTTTTTGAGGAATAAGGAAAAATTTAGTGAAGCAGGTGAATTCAATTGGAAATTAATGTTGCCTAAGGAAGAACTTTATAAAGTGCTATATAATGTGAGTTATTGTGGTCATTATAGTTTTCTTTTTGAGAAGTTCAGTAACTTGCTTTTCATAATCAGGTCCAAGCCAACTTTGCTAAGCTTATTTCATATTACCCTTCATTTGCCTTATACTTCAGCCAAACTCAATTTTTTTCTCTTAATTATATGCTTTTTCATAAATACAGCAGATTGTTTTCCTTCCTCATTTCTGTGTCTTATAATCTTTAGCTTTCATCAAAGTTCATCATGTTCCACATACTAAATGTCCTTAAGTAATTTGGTAGATTTTTTATAAGTTGAATTTTTCCAAATAGAATAAAAGACAGGCACTATTTCTAATTTTGTGATTATATCTCAGTGCCTTGCACAGTGCTATACGCAGAGTAGATCAAGATATCTGTGTTGACTTGTTCATTGTTTTATGGAATTTTGAGTCCCAAGTATCTATCTCCTAACTATAAAACAACTGATCTAGGAAATAGATCAATTAATTATAATTTTAGAATCTTTAATAAAAGGAAAGCCCAAATCCTATGTTAAATGAAAACATAAATTCTACTGCTGAGATTTATTAGAAACAGAAAGCAAAAGTAGAAATTAAAATAATACCCTAAACACATCTTGAAAGAAAACCTAAGATCCTCCAGATTCTGAATTTCCAACTCAAATACCACAGACAGCAGAAAGAAACAAATAAAAAAGGAAGGAAGGAAGGAAGGAAGAAAGGAAGGAAGGAAGGAAGGAAGGAAGGAAGGAAGGAAGGAAGGAAGGAAGGAAGGAAGGAAGGAAGGAAGGAAGGAAGGAAGGAAGGAAGGAAAAAAGGGACTAGGAGAATAATTATTCAATAACTACAACATTGTAAATAAAAAACAAATTTGAAAAACATAAGAACTCTGATCAACTCAATGACTGACCATGATTCGACAATTCCAGTAATAGAGCCTGTTATGTACCACCTGACAGAGATAGTTCACATTTGGAAAATCATGGATTTATTTTGTTTAACTATACTTATTTGGTAAATGTTTTTTTTTTCCATTTTACCATTGGCAGAGCACTAAGTTGAGGGGATGAGAGAGAGGATGAGAGGATGTATAACAATGATAGTGATAGCAAAACAAAGAAAAGACAATCATTGTAGCATATACATAGGGGTGTGTGTGTGTGTGTGTGTGTGTGTGTGTGTGTATGTAATGAATAGAAGAAAACAAATAGTTAAGAAGATAAAGACAAACAAGCAAGTTTAGAATCTATTGTTTGGAACTTATTGTTTAATCATGAAAAGAAATGAAAGAGATGAGGATTTCATGAACAAACCTTTTTTGTTGTTGTTGTTCTTGTCTTTGGAAATGCTCATCTTTAGCAAGTTTGGCAAAATAAGATTATAAATAAAGCAATTCCTGGCATTCAGGAAAGCTAACAAAACTTATATGTTCAGTTTGTGTCTATCCTACAGAAATGGCTAAAGGGTTATTGATATTCAGAAACTTCAGGAAAAGCTACATTCACTGGTATCTCTTCAATATTGAAAAACCCTAAGATTAATTTTGCCAGTTGTGAAAAAATCTTGATAAAAAAAATATGGCACCATTAGCTCCATTTACCTACCACATATATAAAAAGAGAACACTGTTACCAAACCTCAGTTTCTGAAATGAAAAAAAAATTATCCATGAAAAAGATTTCTAAACACTGCTACCTTAGAGATTTAAATCCCTTCAAGATTAGTCAATATTTGGACTCTCCTCTTTCACTGACAAAAAAAAAAAAATTGTTAAATGTCATTAATGTGAAAAGTCATAAACATAAAGTTCTTTAAAGAAAATGATTTTAGAGTAATTTACCATGAAAAAGACCTGCAGAGCTCTTAAAACTTCATTTTCAAAGTATCAGATAGGCAAACCAACAAACTAACAGGAAGGAAGATGATAGATAATCAATAATCATCAATATTGGTATCAATTACTAGTATTATTTACCCACAATTAAATATTTAGAGAATCACTTTTACTTCTTAATCAATCTATGGTCCTATGGTGATAGCACTTGTAGAGGCATGAGAATTCATAGATTATGCTGCTAAACAATAAAGCATTTGCATCATGCCATGGAACTGGGTAGAGTGGAGCCTTCTTCCAGAGCCTTAAGAGCCCTAGAGAGGTAAAAGAGTTGTACCCAATGAATGAAAAATTCTTTACTCACCACTCTCAGTCATTACTCCCCCATAATACTGGAGGTAATGGCTAAGACCTTCTCCCCTATTCATAAACTAAAATCCTTTCATCATAAACAAAAAATGTTCAAATAAGTAAAGGATCTGAAGGCAATGTAGGGAAATCTCTTTACTTTCCTTCATCCATTCACTGAATGGATCATAATCAATGATAATCTAGGAAATCTGTGCAGTACATTGGAGATGAATGACTTGCCAAAGGCTATAAAGCAAGTAAATATCAGAGGGCTGATATGAACCAAAACTTTCCTGATTTTAAGCTTAGTGCTCTATCAACTATACTATGTTGATTCCACTTTTTTTCACTAAATTAAAAAAAAAAACTTCTTGATCACGACAAGCAAAAATACTTATAAAGTCTTAATTCTCTACTTTCCTCAAAACAGAATAAATATTTATCTCTAAATGACTCATGGTACCTCCATAATTGAATGGACTGAAACTTCAATGAAAAAACTTAAATGAATTTTCATAGCTTAATATTAATTCATAAACTCCATTCTTTGTCAGCTAGCAGAATTACTGGCCCTTTGGTGTGGTTTTTGCATTGTGGTGACAAACTATTTCCTAAGGACAGAGTTAAAACCACTCATTTGTTTTATGCAAACAACATAACAGACCTGAAATCATAGCAACTTTCAGTCACAATTAAACTGACCTTGATTCAGACCAATGACCCAGAGGTGCAAGGCTCTGTGTCCAATTACATTTTTTACTTCAATTCTAGTACTTTATTGGCATAACAATTCATACACATGTTGTCAAAGAAATATATAAAGAACTGTGTGAATAAAGCAGCAATTTTCAAAGTGACAATGGTATTTCCCACAATGCTTTTTCATTTTCCATGTCTCTTCCCTCCTTGAATCAATGAAAAGTGATAGTCATATTCCTAGCAGCTGCTCTAAAATGACCCTTGTATTCTCCCCAAGTGGGAATTCTCAACAAACCTTAGTCAGTCCACATGAAGAATGACTAAATTTAAATCACCAGAAGCCTAACTTGTTCAAACACTGAGCAAAATTCATATCAAAAGAATATACCACAATATATGTAGAATAAATATCCAAGATTTTAATGTAATGGCACCTTACAGCTATAAAAATAATGACTTTTATTTGTATAATGTTTTAAGATTTATAAAGTACTTTCCTCAAAAATACTCTGTAAGGAAGACAGTACAAGAATTATTATTTCCCTCTGGAGGAAATAAATTCTAGGGTTAAATCCAGGGTTATCCAAAATTTCTAAGTACCTAATTTAGGATCTAAATTCAGATTTCTTGGATTCACCTCTTTACTATGCCATTTTATTTCTATGAATAAATGATCTGAAGAAAAAATATTTATTATATACACGCAAATATATATATATATATATATATATATATATATATATATATATATATATATATACACATATGCCCTATATGTTGGTACCATAGGGAAGTGGCACTGGAATACCTTCTTCCATTAAGGGCACCACCTTATGGGCTCATGTGTAGATCAAGTTTTTTGCTGGTCTTCCTGACCACGAAAGAGGGAGATCAAGCTCTTTCTTGTTTTTCTTAGTTTTTGAAATCCATCTAATAGGAGTTGAATTATGTTTCATATCTGATACATCCTACAAAAGAAAATCCATATATAATATACATCAAAATTAGAATGACTATTTCCCCATACAAAAGAAATACTTAAAATGTAAAAGAAAACAACCATAAGCTCTCAATGGCACACTTAAAAACAGGAAACATTAACAACATGAGTTCTAATATACTTTACTAGAAAATCAATTTGGAATATCAAATTAATGTTAGAAAATTCAATTTAGAATATCAAATCATGTAGTGTCTATGTGGAACTACTATACAGTCAATTCAATTGCATCTAGCTTCTCCACTTTCAGAACAACTCTCTCAGGATCTATGTCTTTTGGGTTTCAAGGGCATGGCTTCATCTTAGATACCTATCATTTCCCTTCTCTAGGAAATAGATGCAATAATTCCTGCTGGTGACATTCAGCTTTGACTGGAGAACCCAGGAACTCCCCACCTATCAAATTCCCAAGGTTGCCTCAAAACTAGGACATATAGATGAGGTTTGCTTTTTTATCATGGTGCTCAGTGACTAAATATAAATAAAAGAATCATCCAGAGACAACAAAATCTACATTCAGACTTCTCTATATAGCACATGAGAATGCAACCCTGTACAAGCAGAGAAATCCTTCATTCTTATATGAGAAGTCAAAGATAATGTTGGCCAATAGAAAAAAGAGAAAGTATTAGAGAGCAAAGTTGTTTTTTTATGGATCAATTAATTGAACTATTCTTCCTCATTCAATGACTAGTTCTCTTCTATTCTGATTCTTTACCTATTGCCATCATGAAGACCAAGGGATTTCTGCATCATCCCAAAGTTCATCAGTACTGAATAAGCAAACAGCCAGGAATGGTCCACTCAACTCTATGACTACTCCCATCCCCACCCATATTTCCAAAAAAATACGCTTTAATCCGTTCCTACTTGTGTTCCCAGATAATCCACTTAGCCTCTCTATGGTTCACTTTCTTCAACTGTAAAATGGCCAAATGTGGACCTAGATGACTTATAAAAGTTGCCTTATATTCCCAAGTCTTTGTTCCTAGGCGCTGATAAGAGTCACAATTAATTTAGTGTCTCTGTGAGTAGAGAAGAGGTGAAAGACATGGGGAAAGGAGATCTGGCAACTGATGGACATGGGGATGTAGGAGAGATAAAAATAGGATGCCTTGGATAAGGTACTTGGAGGGGTAGATTCTGAGTTCTGTTTTAGATACTTATTTGAAATATATCATCATCCATTTTAAAATGGCAAATAGGCAATTGGTGATGCAATGATAACACTCAGGGAGAGATTAAGGTTTGATGTATATATCTTAGAGCCATTTACATATAGGTAATAATTAAATACATTGAAAGTGATGAGATCACAGAGTATGAAGAGAGAAAAAAATGCCAGAAGTAATCATTTAACAACTGAAGCAGAGAAACCTGACAATAATCAAAGTATGGCTATCATAAAATTATCATTAGCTCACTACTTAAAGTGGATAAAGTGTTGGGTAAACAAATTTTGAAGCAAAAATTATAATTATCATATCTATCTTACTCTCTCTCTCTCTCTCTCTCTGTGTGTGTGTCTGTCTCTGTCTCTCTGTATATATGTGTGTGTGTGTATGTGTGTATTTGTATAGTAGAAAATTTTATCCTCAGTATTCTCCTAGCATATAAAATTAGAGAATGAAAAATACAATCTCCAATGACCCACTTTTCCATCAGCACTATCTGTTTTTTAATTGTGTGTGGCATCTGCATCTGAAATAAGAAGTCAGAAAAAGAAAAGAAAAAATGTGGTAGCAAATGCAATGGTCTCAGATGTGACAGAAAGCCTGCTATTGTGTCAAGAACCCTCATCTAGTATCAAATGGCCTCAGTCCAAATCTTAACTCTTCCCTGAAAAAGTTATTACTCTTCTCTGGGCTTCTATTTCCTTATTGGTACAATAGGATGAGAAGGGAGCATGTGAACAACTTATCTAAGGTTCCTTCCTTATCCAAACCTGTGGTCCTAAATAGTAATAAGCTGGAACAACATAAAGACTTACAATAAAAAAGTGTACTTCTGTCCATGTTCAATCATCTTAGAGGTACCTTGTCCAACACAATCTGTACAGTTCTCTTGTTGCACAAGAAAAATTGGATTCAGAAGGTAAAAATAACCTGGGAAGAGAAACAAAAATGCAAGTAATCCACACTCATTTCTCAGTGTTCCTTCTCTGGGTTGATTCTGGCCATCATTGATCAATTGAAACTGAATTGGATCTTCTCTTTGTTGAAGATATCCACTTCCATCAGAATACATCATCATACAGTATTGTTGTTGAAGTATATAATGATCTCCTGGTTCTGCTCATTTTACTTAGCATCAGTTCATGAAGTCTCTCCAAGCCTCTCTATATTCATCCTGCTGGTCATTTCTTACAGAACAATAATATTCCATAGCATTCATATACCACAATTTACCTGACCATTCTCCAATTGATGAGCATCCATTCAATTTCCAGTTTCTAGCCACTACAAAAAGGACTCCACAAACATTTTGGCACATATAGGTCCCTTTCCCTTCTTTAATATCTCTTTGGGATAGAAGTCCAGTAGTAACACAGCTGGATCAAAGGGTATGCACAGTTTGATAACTTTTTGAGCATAGCTCCAAATTGCTCTCCAGAATGGCCAGATCCATTCACAACTCCATCAGTGTCCCAGTTTTCCCACATCCCCTCCAACATTCATCACTGTCTTTTCCTGTCATCTTAGCCAATCTGACAGGTGTGTAATGGTATCTCAGAGTTGACTTAATTTGCATTTTTATGATCAATAGTGATTTGGAACACCCTTTCATATGAGTAGAAATAATTTCAATTTCATCATCTGAAAATTGTCTGTTCATATCCTTTGACTATTTGTAAATTGGATAATGGCTTGATTTCTTATAAATTAGAGTTAATTCTCTATATATTTTGGAAATAAGGCCTTTATCAGAACCTTTAACTGAAAAAAAATATTTTCCCAGTTTATTACTTCCCTTCTAATCTTGTTTGCATTAGTTTTGCTTGTATGAAAGCTTTTAAATTTAATATAATCAAAATTTTCTATTTTGTGATCAATAATGATCTCTAGATCTTCTTTGGTCACAAATTCCTTCCTCCTCCTCAAGTCTGAGAGGTAAACTATCCTATGTTCCTCTAATTTATTTATAATCTTGTTCTTTACTCCTAATCACAAATCCATTTTGATTTTATATTGGTGTACAGTGTTAAGTGTGTATCCATACCTAGTTTCTGCCATCCCAATTTCCAGTTTTCCCTGCAGTTTTTGTCAAATAGTGAACTCTTATGCCAAAAGTTGGGATTTTGGGTTTATCAAACACTAGATTGCTATAGTTATTGACTATTTTGTCTGGTGAACCTAACCTATTCCACTGATCAACTAGTCTAATTCTTAGTCAATACCAAATGGTTTTGGTGATTGCTGCTTTAATATAGTTTTAGATCGAGTATAGCTAGGCCGCCTTCATTTGATTTTTTTTTTTCATTAGTTCCCTTGAAATTCTTGACCTTTTGTTCTTCCATATGAATTTTGTGGTTATTTTTCTAGGTCAGTAAAATAGTTTCTTGGGAGTCTGATTGGTATAGCACTAAATAAATAGATTAGTTCAGTACTATTGCTATCATATTATATTCGCTCAGCCTATCCAAGAGCAGTTAATATTTTTCCAATTCTTTAAATCTGATTTTATTTGTGTGGAAAGTGTTTTGTAGTTTTGCTCATATAGTTCCTGACTTTCCCTTGTCTGATAGATTCACAAATATTTTATACTATCAACAATTATTTTAAATTGAATTTCTCTTTGTATCTCTTGCTGTTGGATTTTGTTGGTGATATATTAAAAATGCTGAGGATTTATGTGGATTTATTTAGTATCCTGCAACTTTGCTAAAGTTGTTGATTATTTCTAATAGCTTTTTAGTAGAATCTCTAGGGTTCTCTAAGTATGCCATCATATCATCTGCAAAGAGTGATAATTTAGTTTCCTCATTACCTACTCTTATTCCTTTAATCTCTTTCTCAACTCTTATTGCCAAAGCTAGCATTTATAATACAATATTGAATAGTAATGATGATAATGGGCAGCCTTATTTCACTCCTGATGTTTTTGGGAATGATTCTAGTTTATCCCCATTACATATGATGCTTACTGATGGTTTTAAATAGATGCTCCTGATTATTTTGAGAAAAAGTCCATTTATTCCTATACTGTCAAGTGTTTTTATTAGGAATGGATGTTGGATTTTATCAAATGCTTTTTCTGCATGCATTTTTTGAGGTGATCATATGGTCTTTGTTAATTTGCTTATTGATATAGTCAATTATGCTAATAGTTTTCCTAATATTGAACCAGCCCTACATTCCTGGTATAAATCCTACTTGGTCATGGTATATTATCCTGTGGATGATTTTCTGTAATCTTTTTTGCTAATATTTTATTTAAGATTTTTGCATCAATATTCATTAGGGAGATTGGTCTATAATTTTCTTTCTCTCTTTTCAACCTATCTGGTTTGGGTATCAGTGCCATGTCTGTGTCATAAAAGGAATTTGATAGGACTCCTTCAATCCCTATTTTTTTCAAATAGTTTTTATAGCATTGGAGTTATTTGTTCTTTAAATGTTTGGTAGAATTTACATGTAAATCCATCTGGTCCTGGGGATTTTTTTTCTAAAGGAGTTGATTAATAGCTTGTTCTATTTCTTTCTAAAATGGGACTGTTTAACCAATTTACTCCTTCCTCAGTTAATCTGGGCAAGCTATATTTTTAAAGATATTCTTCCATTTCATTTAAGTTATCGAACTTATTGGCATAAAGTGGGGAAAGTAATTCCTAATTATTGCTCTAGTTTCTTCTGCATTGGGGGATAGTTATCCCTTTTCATTTTTAAGACTAACAATTTGATTTTCCTCTTTCCTTTTTTTAATCAAATTTACTAAGGGTTTATCTATTTTGTTGTTTTTTTCATAAAATCAACTCTTAGTTTTGTTTATTAATTCAATAGTTTTTTTTACTTTCAATTTATTAATCTCTCCTTTTATTTTTAGAATTTCAAATTTAATGTTTGACTAGGGGAATTTTAATTTGTTTCTTTTCTAGCTACAAGCCCAATTCATTGACCTTCTCTTTATTTTATGCAAGTAGGCCTCTAGAGATATAAAATCTCCCCTTATTTTCAGGCTGCATCCCACAAATTTTGGTATGTTGTTTCATTACTGTCATTTTCTTAGGTGAAATTATTAATTATGTCTATGATTTGCTGCTTCACCCAATCATTTTTTAGGATGAGATTATTTAGTTTCTAATTATTTTTTGGTCTATTTTCCTCTGGCTTTTCATTGAATGCAATTTTCATTGCATCGTCATCTGAAAAGGATGTGTTTACTATTTCTGCCTTTCTGCATTTAAATTTGAGGTTTTAATTTCCAAATATATGGTCAATTTTTGTATAGGTTCCATGAATTGCTGAGAAGAAAGTGTACTCCTTTCTGTCTCCATTTAATTTTCTCCAAAGACCTATCATACCTCACTTTTCGAGTATCCTATTTAACTCTTTAACTTCTTTCTTATTTATTTTGTGGTTTGATTTATCTAATTCTGAGAGTGCAAGGTTGAGATCTCCCACTATTATAGTTTTGCTGTCTGTTTCTTCTTATAGCTCTCTTAATTTCTCTTTTAAGAATTTAGATGCTACACCACTTGGTTCATATATGTTTAATATTGATATTGCTTCATTATCTAGCAAGATATAGTGCCCTTTCTTATCTCTTTAAATTAGATCAATTTTTGCTTTTGCTTGATCTGAGAACATAATGGCTATCCCTGCTTTTTTTTTTTTTTTTTTTTTTTTTTTTTTTTTTTTTTTTTTTTTTACATCACCTGAAGCATAGTAGATTTGCTCCAGCCTTTTACCTTTACTCTGTGTGTATCGCTCTGGATACAGTGTTTCCTGTAAACAACATATTGTAGGATTCTGGCTTTTAATCCAGTCTGCTATCTGCTTTTGCTTTATGGGAGAGTTTACCCCATTCGCATTTATGGTTAAAATTACTAATTCTGTATTTCTTGCCATCTTGTTAACCTTTTATGCTTTTCTCCTTTTTTCCCCCTTAACCCCCTTCTCAGTACTAAACTTGTGAGCACCACTTGCCTTTCACAGCCCTCCCTTTTTAGGATCCCTCCCCTCACCTTAGAGTTCCTCCCTTTTTCTTACCCCTTTTCTGCTTAGCTTACTCCTTCCCTTTTCACTTTTCCCCTCCCACTTTTCAATGAGATGGGAGAAGTTTCTCTGTAAATCAAATATGTCTAATATTTTTTTCTCTTTAAGCCAATTCTGGTGAGAGTCAGATACACATTGTGTTCATCCCCCTCTCTTCTTTCCCTCAGATATAATAGGTTTCCTTTGCCTCTTTGTGAGATGTAGTACCTCCACTTTATCCTTTTTTCTGGTACAATTTCCTTTCCACCTCTAGTTTCTTTTTTATATTATAACTGTAAAACCAGATTATACATGTGTTCTTTATGTATATTCATAACAGAAATATAGTTCCCAAGATTTCTTTTTATGTTTTTATGTTTCTCTTGAGTCCTATATTTGAAGATCAAACTTTTTGTTTAGTTCCAGTTTTTTTCATCAGAAATAGATGAAATTCACCTATTTCATTGAATGTCCATCTTCTTCCCTGGAAAAAAAATGCTCATTTTGTCTGGGTAAGTTATTCTTGGCTGCATTCCAAGTTCTTTAGCCTTTTGGTATATCAGATTCCAAACCCTTCGATCCTTTAATGTGGACGCTGCTAGATCCTGCGTAATACTTATTGTGGCTCCTCTATATTTGAATTGCTTTTTTTTTCTAGCTGTTTGTAGTATTTTTTCCTTGGTCTGATAGTTCTGGAATTTAGCCACAGTATTTCTTGGAATTTTGATTTTGGGGTCTCTTTCAGTAGATAATCAATGAATTCTTTCAATGTCTATTTTACCCTCTGTTTCTATAACATCTGGGCAGTTCTCTTTGATGATTTCCTGGAAAATAGTGTCTAGGCTCTTTTTTCATCATAATTTTCAGGAAGTCCAAAAATTCTCAGATTATCTCTCCTAGATCTATTTTCCAGGTCTATTGTTTTCCCAAGAAGGTATTTAACATTTTTCTCCATTGTTTCATTATTTTGGTTTTGATTGATTGATTCTTGGTGTCTCCCCAGTCATTCATTTCCATTTGTTCAATTCTGATTTTTAATAAATTATTTTCTTCACTTACTTTTTTATTTCTTTTTTTGTAATTATCCAATTGAGTTTTTAAGTGAGTTGTTTTGTTCTATGGATTTTTTTTCCCATTTTGCCAATTTTGTTTTTTAGAGAGCTATTTTCTGTGTATATTATAAATAAATATACATAAATATATCATATATGATATTTATTTATTATTCACTAATTCTGTTTTCCTTGGAATTGTTTACTTTTTTCAATTTACTAATTCTGTTTTTCAGGGATTTGATTTCTTTATCCACTCTATCTTTAAATGAGTGGGATGACTTATCCAGATCCTTTTGTCAAGCTTCCCTTTCCTTTCCTCATTTTTCTTCTAGCTCTCTTGTAAGAACCCTTTTAATTTCTTCTATGAGCGCCTTGTGTGGTGGGGACTAGATCATATCCCCTAGAGACAATCTGTTTTTAGTCTCCTCAGGGTTTGAATTCTGCTCTCTTTCCATATAGAAGCTATCGATAGTTAGAGCCCACTTTAATTTTTTGCTCATTTTGACAAAAAAAAAAAATCAAAGAAAACAAACAAAAATAAATAAATGTGGTCTGCTTTGGAGGGAGTGTGGTGTTATCAAGTTTCCTCTACAGACTATCAGAGGTACCAATGAAGCAGTAGTGGAACAGCAATGGCTGTGCTACCTGCACAGCGGCCACTCTCTGAGACTGAGAGCATGCTGAGTCATTCTGGGTGCTGAATGGGTGTGGCCAGGTCTGAGAAACTCCAGTGTTTTGGGATTGAAGTCTTTACCCCCTGTGTTTGTAGCTTCTCTGCTGATCTACTGGCTTGCTGCCAGCGCAAAGAAGTTCACACTGGGTAAAGTTCTGCTGGCAATTTTTTCCATGGCTATGACTACACCCTGCCCCCTCCAGTCTGCTCAGTGTGAGATGCCTTCCATGCTCTTGCTATCTGCCTGCAGTCACAGACTGCAGCAAAAACAGACCTTTTCTGGAGAATTTTGAGGATATCTTCTGTTGGTAATGTACTCATGGGTACTAATTCTGAGGCCATATCATGAAAAAAAGTATTCTGAGGGCAAGAAGGAGCCTAGATAGATGTGCATGTCCTCTCCACCATCTTGGCCAGAAGTGTTAACAACTATTTTGAAAATTCACTGTTAAATAAAACATATGGCAATAATTTAATAACTAGCTACTTGTCTTGAAAATTTTAAACAGGTTTTTATTTAAATTTTTTTTCTCCCCAAAGTAGACAAGAGAACCACTGGAAAACATTTCCTAAAGTCTCCTAGGAAGATTATAATAATTCCAATATTGAATGTTTGTAAAAACTAAATGATCCAAAAATCTTAGTGTCCTTTCTATTAAAAGCTTAAACTATAGTAAAACATTTGGCATATTCTATAAAGGTTTGTTTACTTGTTTGTAGTGGTGGTTGTGGTGGTTTTTTGTTTTTGGTTTGGGAATATTAGAATTTTTGTTTATTTTGTTGTTTTAGTTTTAGTTTTAATTTTGTTTTAGTTAATTTGTTTAATTTTAGTTTTATTTTGGTAGAATGAAAAAATTCCTGAAAATAGAATTTTTTAAAGGTGGTGGTTCCCTTTTCTCTGAAGTACCACTAAACTCTCAGATCAAGATTTTTTCTATCTTTAATATTTTTATTTTCTTCAATTTCATGTAAAACTTTTTTTACATTTTTCAAACTTTGAATTGCAGATTATCTCCCTTGCCCCTCAGCCCTACCCACTATTAAGAAGGCATATGTAAAGTTATGCAAAACATTTCAATAAAAGTCATGTTGCCAAAACAAACAAATAAACAAACAAATAAAAAAAAAAAACCCATAGCTCTCTCATCCCCCCCAAGAAAAATAAAATTTAAAAAATAGCCTCAATCTGTCTTCAGACACAATAAGTTCTTTCTTTGGGTATTGAGGATAGCAAATCATTCAGAGCTAGCTGATCATCCCACAACATTGCTAATATTTTGTACACAGTACATTTCACTTTACTTGAGTACATGGAAGATTTACCAAGTTTTCCTAAGAGCATCCTGCTCATCATTTCCCATAGAACAATAATGTTCCATCATAATCACAAACAATGCCTTTGTATGGCATTTTTTCCTCATTATCTTTTTGTATTTCCATTTGTATCACTTTCAATTCTCTTCCCAATTTTTCTCTTACTTCATTTTCAAAATCACTTTTGAGCTTTCCAATGATCTGGGATAAATTCTGATTTTTGTTGAATGATTTGGATTTAGAAACTTTGATTTTCATATCTTCTTCTGAGTATGTTTTGATCTTCCTTGTCACCATTGTAACTTTCCATGGTTAGCATCTTTTTTTCTGTTGTCTATTCATTTCCCCAGCCTATTATTTGACTTTTAACTCTTTGTTAAAATGAGAATCTGTTTCAGGGTGAAGGGTGCACTGTCCCAAGCTTCAGGAGTTTTGTGCAGCTATTTTCAGAGATCCTTCTAGGGACCTTAACTCAAATATTCTTTTTCACCCAGGAATGGTGAGAATGGTCCCCATTCCACTGTGGCTATAAGTTTTATTATACTAAAGCAACAAAGTCCTTTCTCAGTGCTAGTAAAGAGAGCACCCCTCTCCATGAGCTGAAGCTTCAGAAAGCTACTGCAGCTAGTGCCTGCTCCTGGTTTTCTGGTTTCCAAAAATCCTCTCAGTTGAGACAAACTTTTCCTGCTGACTTTACAAGTCATCTTTGGTGTCTCTGAGCTGAGAAATCTGGAAATAACCAATATTGTTGCTGATTCAGTGGCCCTAAAGCATCTTCCCACTTTATTGCATTGGGACCAGGGCTGGACTGGGTCACCCTAGTGTGGCCTATGTCAGGACTCCTCACTGGACTCCTACTATGGTGTCACAGATCTTTCCTGCTGACCTTCTAAGCTGTCTTCAGCTGTAAAATTGTTCCACTATAATTGTGTTTCTAAGGAATTGGAGCAATATGGGAAAGAACTCATTGAGTCCCTGCCTTTACTCCACCATCTTTGCTCTACCTCAGATTAAGAATTTTGAAAAGAAGTTGGATACTTTGATAACCGAATCTATTTAGTTAAAAATGACAGGGGCTTTTATCAGTATGAAATGATTTTATAGTTAAAAGAATTCTTAAGGATAGTGCATTCCAAACCATTTAGTAGAAACCCCAGAACAAAATATTAAGTAATTTACCAAAGATCCTACTAGTAGTGGGGTGAGAATTGAAAACCAGATGCACAGATATGAAATCCAACATTGAACTACAATCTGTAATATTTATCTTACAACCAGGGCTGTACATGAGATGTACCCCAATAGAATGTTGGGGGCTTGCCCAATGACTTTTGAACTAATATAGTTTTCAAGGAATTTGCTGCCCTTAGTGACCTGACATCTTATGAATCTGATTAATGTGCTTTGTGGAGAATCAGATACTACTTTCCTAGTAGTGGGATTTGTGGGCTTCGTTTCTCCAAAAAACTCAAGCTCTATCACCTTCAGATATTATTAGCTTCTTCATCCCAGAGAATGCAAAGACCTGATCTCCTCTTTATTCTTGAGGAATTGACTCTTTTATCCCAATGTGGGGAACTTTCCCTCTATTCACCATGCTTTGATTCAACTTTTGAAACTTTTGAAAATTTTGAAAACCCTCTCTCCTGGTACTTTGTAATAACATTAAAAGAATTTATAAATCATGGTACCATTCACATGTTATTTCTCTTTCAAACCTCTTGTGGGACACTTTTCTTTCATTTTCAACTCTTCATTTCTGTTTCCTTTTTTTTTTTGCACCTAATGGCCTTTTTTACTGAAAGTTATTTCATAACTTAAACTGGAAAGACCTCCACTGGAAACAGAATTGAAAGTTTGAATGTCAATTAAGATAATTAATACCAGACAGAATCCGTTTCTTAATTATGACTGTGAAGAGTTAAAATAAATAATGACCAAACTCCCACTCTAATAGCAGTTAAGGGAGGGAGCTTTAAAGCTGAATTGTCCCCAGAGAGTAAGAAAAGGAAACCCTGTGAGTAGAAAACTTCTTGGAGACATGATTTTTCTGGATTAGTGATATTTATTGCTCATACTCTCTCAAGTCAAACAAATTCACAAGAAAGTAGTAACAAACTAGGTGAAAGAACAACATACCAAATTCCCATCTATTTCCTGGCTATGGAAGTAAGTATTATTCATAGGCAATGATGCAGTTACATCAGAACCTGAAAAAAAAAATATTGTAAGATCCAGTGGCTCTTCTACAGAACTATTCTATTTGTAGAATGAGAGAAATGATCATTTCCATCCAACCTTCCCACCTCTACTGAAGGTTCTATAAGCTAAGAATAACTCACAGTGCTTACTAATTGACTCTTCACATGGAAGGTTATTATCTTCAGTTCTTTGCATGCAAATCAGCATTTGGCAAATGAATTAATTTTTCTTAAGGAAACAGTTTGCCAAAGATAGGCCATGTAGCTGAAATTCACTCCTTTTGCAGATATACAAAAACAGCTCCCTCTGCCTACTGAACCCAGAAATAAGTTGAGTTGAATTCATTTAGACACTTAAAAGAA
Source organism: Sarcophilus harrisii (assembly GCF_902635505.1). Classification (NCBI taxonomy): domain Eukaryota; kingdom Metazoa; phylum Chordata; class Mammalia; order Dasyuromorphia; family Dasyuridae; genus Sarcophilus; species Sarcophilus harrisii. The sequence goes on along the minus strand of NC_045428.1, from coordinate 217,551,050 downwards.
GAAAAGAAAGAAAATTTCTCTTTTTACAAAGACTCCGATTTATAGGATTCTATCCCCCTTATTTTTTAAATGAAGGAGTATAGAGAGAACTATACATAGACACAGTTCCCTTTTACACTATTTAGTAAATGTAATTCATTGACTTCTTATCTTTATGACCAAATCATTCCTTACTACTTTGTAGTTTCAGTTATTGAAGTTTTTTCCCTTCCCTCAAAACCTTTCCCCTTTTCATACAGTGCTCCTGTCTTGTTAAGTTTTGCTCTATAGCAGCAGTGCTTATAAGTAGCATCTAGAGTTGAGGAATGAGAGGAGTGGGGAGGAGAGAATGATTCAATGAAAAAGGAGCTATGTGGCCAGAGATAAGGATGGAAATAAGAATAGTACACAATGGACCTCATGACTGCCTTCTCTTTTTTCCCAGTCTTCTCAATGGATTTAACTCTACTTTGGTATACAAATAGCCACGAGAAAAGTCTTCTGGTTGAAACTAGCCTTGAACCATGCCTATCTTCAGCCTCCACTCCACCCCTGACCAACAAATACCTTTCTTCTCCATTCTATTTCTTTTTGGGTTCATTTCCTTCAAGGAGTAGTATAATTTCTCAGACTTGCTGTCCTTTGGATTATGAAAATGAATTTTCCCTTTTACATTCTAATGTTGGCACAGTCCAAACAAGCAACTAATTACATTTTGAATTTAATATTGAGCTATTTTGTACTCCAATACAAAAAAATGTTAGTTGTTGGTTCTCTGTCTCTGTCTTTCCATCCTTGTGTCTCTAACTCTGTGTGTGTCTGTTTCTCTCTATTTCTCTCTCTCTGCCTGTCTGTGTCTCTGTTTCTTTCTGTGTGTGTCTGTCTGTCTCTGTCTCTCTGTCTTTCTTTTTTTATTAACACATATTGCTTTATGAATCATGTTGAGAGAGAAAAATCAAAACAAAAGAAAAAAACCATGGGAAAAAAACAGAAAAATAAGTGAACATAGAATATATTGATTTCTATTCAATCTTCATAATTCTTTTTCTGGATGGCATATTCTATTGAAAGTCTATTGGGATTGCCTTGGATCATTGAACCACCGAGAAGAAATGAATCTTTCATAGTTGACCATCTCACATTCTTGCTGTTATTATGTGCATTGTATTCCTGGTTCTGCTTGTTTTGCTCAGCATCAGTCGTAAATCTTTCAAGGCCTTTCTAAAATCAATTTATTCATTTTTATAGAACAATAATATTCTATTATCTTCATATACCACAACTTGTTCAACCATTCCCCAATTAACAGGCATTTACTCATTTCCAATTCTTTGCTACCACAAAGGTGTGACAAAAGGGTCCTTTCCCCTCCTTTATGATTTCCTTGGGATACAGATACAGTGGTGTCACTTCTAGGTCAAGGGTATGCACAATTTGATAGCTCTGTGCATAGTTCCAAATTGTTCTCCAGAATAATTGGATTATTTCACAAGTCCACCAATACTATATTAGTGTCCATTTTCCCACATCCCTTCCAACATTTATCATTATTTTTTCCTTCATATTATCCAATCTGAATCTCTCTGTGTCTTTCTGTCTCTGTTACTCTGTCTTACTTTCTGTCTGTCTCCCTCTCTTTCTCTCTGATTTTGTCTCTCTCTTTGTGTCATCTCATTCTGTCTCTCCCTGTCTCACTTTCTGTCTCTGTCTCTCTGTCTCCATTTGTCTGTCTCTATCTCTGTCTCTGTGTCTCTCTGTTTCTCTGTGTGTGTGTGTCTCTTTTTATCTCTCTCTCTGTCTCTGTCTCTCTTTCTCTCTCTGGAAAGATTATAGGAACTTTCAGGAATGCTATGCCCAAATATTATTTTACCTCTCCACTACTACCACCACTATGCACATATGCACAGCACACACACACACACACACACACACACACACACAATTTTAAGTAAGGAGCGGAAGCATACTGGCCAACTATCTAATCAATGAAGAGCTACAAAGCAATTTCCAGTCAAGACTGGTGTTATATAACAGTGAAGAAGACTCTTGCCCCCAAGTATTCTAGATTAGTTTAATCTAACATGGGAAAAAGTTGAACTATGCAAATACATATTTGTTACCAATATACTCCTTCCTTCTTACACAATTTGAAAAGGAAAAGAAAATTACATGAACTTTTCCTTGATTGCAGAGGCAAACTTGGGAACCTAGGAATAAAAATATTGGTTCACCAGAACAGAGTTAATGAGTTCAATTAAAAAAAGTCTTTTCTTTTGTCTCTTTTCCCTCTACACTTCACAAAGATATGTCTGTTCTTATCCTAAATTGATGCAAATGCCCAAGTGTGTTTGACACATTTAATTCATAATATTATTTGTGACTAACATTTATTTCACAGCACAAAAGGAAATTAAACCTCCAATTTATCTGATATAGAAGAGGCTGTAGCTAATTAGGATAATATGTGTGCTTTCATTTTCTATTTTGTAATGCAGTCAAGCTCAAATTCAGGATATAATATTCTATAATGATTTCATTACTTAAATATTCTGACATATTTGCTTAGCAATAATATTGTGCTTAAGGTTTGTGAAACATGTCAATTTAAATGTTTTCACTTATAAAGTCTGACTTAGATGCAGTGCTTAAAACACTCCCATTAGAATTTATACTTAAAACTAATATTTTGTGTACTTAATACACAATCAGGCCACCAGGGTGCTACAGGTGTTTCTCAACTTTGAGAATATGCACATCCCTGAGAGATGAGACAAAGGAATAAAAATAAATCTTTGTATGTCAAATCATTTCCCCACTATGGACTCTCATGCTATAATAGGAAATATGCTATTCTGAGGAAATTTTTAGCCTTACGCTTTAATTTTAATTATGTTTAAGATCATAAAAAATATTTTAAAATCAATTTCTCAAGGAAAAAAGCATTCTTTTGGGTAAATTATTGAGTAATATTTTTAAATGATTATTTATTTTGGATTCTTTTTAAATTTGTCACGATACCTTAAATATAAAAGGTAAGAATCAGGACAGTTCAAATAAATAGAATATGTTAGACTGAAGTGACCCAGTTTCTATCACAGGATAATATATTTAAGATAGAAATGGATTTATGTTCATCTTACCCATTCATTTTGTTGAAAAAGACACAGACAAAGAGAAGTTAAATTACTAGTTCAATGCCACACAGAGTAACTGATAGAACTGAGATATAACCACAAGTCCTATGATTCTAAATTTACTCTGCTTATCATCATCATGAGTTCAAAGCTGAAAGAGATTCTTAGAGGGCATCTAAAAAACTTGAATTTGATTTGCTGGTACTGCATTGGACATAAAAGAATGGAGGTAGACAACAGAGGCAGCATTGATTAATGAAATCATGCCTGCAATATTTATTAACAGGTAATCATGAGAAAGTCATTTAGTCTCTTGAACCTAACTTCCCTTATCTGTAATATAAGGATAATAATGCATCTGCTTTCTACCTTATAGAATTATTGAGAAGAAAATGATTTTTGGACCTTAAAACTATATATATATATATATATATATATATATATATATATATATATATATACACACACACACAATTTTTGTTTATTTTGAAAGCCATGGTGGTGTAGGGAATTGAGGAGTAAGGCAGACCTAGATTCAAATCTTGTCTCCTTTATTAATTAACTCAGTGATAATACTTGTCATAAATTCTGAAGTCTCAATTTTCTTCTCTTTATTGCCTGTGGTATTCATAAGGCTCAATGTAATAATCTAAGGAATGTGTTTTATAAACTTTAAGTACTACCTGAAGGAGAAGAGAAGAAAAAAGAAGAGAATATATTCACAAATATGATGAATGACCAGAGAATAATTGGGAATATGGGCAGCATAAAATCAGTAAGTGATTATAAACATGTTATACCTATAAATTCATTTTAGATATAGTAAAGAAATATACATTTAATTATTGCTTAAAGTTAAGAACATAATAAATTGCCTTAAAATTGAAAAGAGATCAGGTGCTTTATTCTTGGCAGAAATTATCTTAAATGTAAGGATATTTTTTTCCTTTTGGGAGAGGGTTGCTTTGAGGAATCAGTTCATCTTGTATGCAGTGGTAAAATACACACAAATGCCTATCTCATTCAGAAAGCTAGTATGATGTTTACCTCTCTTGTTTAATCTTCATTCCTAAACAATTTGGGGAAACTGTCAACTCTTGGCAAAATAAACATTCACCTGGGTTAAAGAGGAAGGAAACAAAAGAGGAAAAGAAAGGTCATCAACTAATATTTATTAAGTGCTTGATTTCTTCCAGTGATTTGGAGATACAAAGAAGAGGAAAAACAGTTATTCAAAATACAATGATATATGAATAAAATGAAAAATACCATACTTGCTAAAAACACATGAAATAGCTGGTTAAATTGTGGGGAATGTTGTTATTAAAACATGCAGACATACAGACAAAGCAATATAAGTATTCTTTAAAATAATTATTTGGTTATTATATAAATAGCTTTTTACAGAATTATTTATATGAAATATTGAAATATAATTAAGTTTAATAAACAACAAAAAATAATTCTAGGATTTTTTATGATCCAATTAAACATGGATTTTTGAGGTCAAAATATTTTTTGAGGAACAAGTTAAACTTGAGGCCTTTCAATTTGGAAGAAAACAATAATATTAAAGAGGGAAGGTACTTATGAAGTTTGACTAGACTGTTAGTTTTCTGTTTCTCTCAAGATCCATACCAAAGAAAAATTTTCCTGGTGACTTTAACATATTAATTTATAGGATTGTTGAATGAAAACATGACTCATTATTAGACTTTTCCTCCTACTCAACTCCTCTGTGAGGTAGATAAGTGCAAAATTATGAGATTTTTGTTTGAGAAGTAAAGTTATAGGTAATTTAAATCATTCAAGGATTTGAAGCATGCTTCTCACAGATCTGTTCACTCGAGCTATTGCACTTATGATCCTTGGTGGTTCTCAGTAAAACTGTGGTGACTTTAATCAGGCTAATAAAAAGTTTTAGGGTAGCCTCAAAGTCTTAGGCAATATTCCCTCTCTCAATAAAGCATACCCTAACATTCATAGTTGTGACAAGTAGTAGGCATGAGAGCTGTGCCATTCTGTAACATAAACTGTTAACCAGATCAGGGGTGAAAAACTCACCACAGCTTGTCAGTTGGATATGTGCCAGAATCACTTCCTTGGCATTCACACAAGTTAACTGAGCTTATGTATTCAATTTGTCTCGGTCCTATAGATATAGCTAAGGGCATACTGATATTCAGAAACTTCATGAAATGTTGTATGGCTGATCCATTCATATCCAGTGTTTAGCAGAAATACGCTGAGGTGAATTTCCCCAGTTGCTGTGAATACAACCTAATGAAAAAATCAGCCCCAATTAATTCCATTTATCTATCACATGTAGGTAGGGAATGTCATTACCACACCTAAGTCTACAAATGGGAAAATTATCCAAGAACTTTTTTTTTTTTTTAACACTGCTTACCTTAGAGATTTATTCCCCCTCAGGAACAGTCAATATTTGCTCTCCCCTTTTTAATGTCAACATCACACATTGTAAAATGTCATTTATATAAAGACTTCTTTAAAGAAAATAACTTTAGGGTAGCTTTCCATAAAAAAGAACTGTAGAGCTTTCAAAAATATTTTTCTCTTTTCAAAATATTTAGATAGATGATAGATACATAGATAAATGACATCTACATGTTTTGAGAGAATAGAGGGACTCCTTACCCTTATCTGACTTATAACTATGTCTTGAGCAACTTGAAGAAGTATTTTATCTTCATTTATAATTCCCTGTCATTCTAAGACGCTATATTCCAACCTTAAAGGTATGCTGATGATGCAGCATGGGATATGATTTTTGAACCTCTGCTTTCTCCCATTCCCATTCATTGGTTTCATGTGAAAGGGTTGAGTTTGAAGATAAATATTATATAGTTGGGGGGGTTGTTTTTTTTTCTCTGCTATCTTGCTTTTTTTTTTTTTTTTTTTTTTAATGTTTGCTCTCTTTCTAGTTGGAAATTGATTTGAGCCTTGAGTTTCTGAGTTTGATCTTGTTGCAATTGAAACTGTTTATCTTTGAATAGAAGCAGAGATCTACTGCCACCTAATGGCATTTATGGTGCATGGCAAATGTGATTGAATTGAACATTGGAAAGCACAGAAACTCTAAAATACAATCCAGCCACTGAGCAGAAATCAGGATAACATTGATGGTCCACAGATTGCTATTCTAATGTTCTAAAACAATAATAAAAATAAAAACCATCAGAATTTCTAAATTTACATGACTTTCACATTTCAGAGAACAGATAAACAAATTCCTGTTGAGGTTAAAGTGAAGGAAATAAAATATTAAATCAACCTATTAATTAAAATTCAAATTATGCTTTAAAAGTCATTTAAATGAAATATAAAATAGTAATAAAACAATGGCTTATTGCTAATTCAGGCCAATTGCTCATTGATTCTTCACACTTTACAATTAATATAACATGTGAAAGGATGTCATTATTCTCAGTAATAATCTCTGAAAATATTTTTTTTTCAAAAATAACTGATTTATTTTCTATCCTACTCAAGCAACAGTTATACAAATTCTTACACAATTTTGCTGCTTCTGAAGTTAACCTATTGTCTGTGGGGAAAAAAAACAAAAGAACTATTAACTTATTTTGTCCAGTTTTACCAATCCATCTAAATTAATTCATGATTTATATAGGATAGATGAATAGTTGTCTTATATTGTCTCAGTTCATTGTACAATAATCCAATTATCCCAAAGATGTACATATTCCAATTTAGGTCACCCAACATTTGTTAAATACTTACTACATGCAAATCACTGTGCTAGAAATTGTTAATATCAAAACATAATGGCCTACTTTCAAAGAATTTATGCATAATCTGTATCAGCATATACAATGTGCAAAGGAAAGAGGAAACAAAAGAAATTCTCTGGATGGCATATTACTCTACCCCTAACACAAAACAGAAGACAACCATCACATTTCTCCCTACTCCAACTTTAATGGAGCTCTGATATTCATGCATCTAGGTATTTCCTCCACTGGTCCAGATTTTAACTCACCAGTGTCTTCCCATTCTTTGACTTTTATCCCTGTCTTCCCATATATACGCCAAAGTATATAGCAGGTGTATTAGGGGTCTTTTTAGGTCTTTTCCCCCTTCATTCTTCAAGTACCATCACGTATCAGAGTTATTTGTTGATTATTCTTTAGTCTCTATACCTGGTTTGTTAACCTTTTTTTCTAACAATATATTTCTGATTTTTCTTTTGGGCCACTTTTTATATGTAAGTCATCAGTGAACAAATGTCACAGATTTTAATAGTCAATACATATCTCTCCATTCACATCTGAACTACCTGGGAATTATAATTTTTCAGAAATTATATTGTTGCATGATTTGTGGTCATATATCGCTGGAAGAAAGTTAGTGTTAAATGAGAATTTTAAAAAATATATTTATTATAAAAAATTAATTACGTTGGCGACAGTGGGTACAAAGAAAGCTGTCCTTGATCTCCAGAAATGGGTTCAAAGCTTTGACATATGCTACATATGTGAACATGAAAAAATCACTTAACCTTCAGTGTCCCCAAACAATTCTCCAAGACTACTAGATATGGAGAAGATATCGTTTTGCCCACTTTGTATTTCTCACATCACTGAAATTACAAGTATAGATCAAAGTTAATATTAAGACCCTAAGTTTTATTACTAGTGTGCTATTGGCATGACTATGTCAACAAAACAAAATTATCTAATCTCTTACCTTTGATTTCTTCATCCATAAAATGGGGTTACTTTTTTAAAAAAATTATTATTGAATAATGCTAAGAATGAATGATACTTATAAAATAATTCAAAACTCCATGAAAGAAAGCCCATAAGTTTAAAAGTGCTGCATTGTTTCTAAAATTGGAGGGAAACATGTTACTCTGAAAACAGAAAACAGTAACAGAAGAGGCATTCCTTTTGTTTTGAAACCAGAAACGTTTGATTTAGAGCCTGATACAGTAACTTGCCCCTTTTTGCTCCTATAAGAAATAGGCAGGCGGCTGCAAGAATATATTGCATGTTACCAGATTTCCACAGTCTGACATTCTCTAGCTCATTATATTTCACATTGAATATGTATCATTTCTCCAACCCTGGGGAATACAAAGTCCAAATATAGTTAAGTTGTTTATTATTTAAATTAATTTAATTACCAAAAATAACATTGTGCACACATGTTTGAAAATACCATGCTATAAAACTAAATCTTGAGTAATTGTTAAATTTCTTGCAGACCTCCTTCTAGGAAGTACTGTTTTTCTTTAGAAGTGAGAACACTATTTTATCCGTCAGTGGAAAGTTTACACATTGTATTTCTTCTTTCATATGCTGTTAGACATGAGGCACTCTCATTTCACCCTTTCTTCAGAAGGCAAAAGACCCATCTGGCAATATTCTGCAGATCGGCATTTCTTAAGAGGAATGAGAGTTAAGTAGTGGTTTTGTTGAAGGCAATGAGAGTGTGGCATATGAACTCTGGTTACAGAATTATGCATAATGCTGTTATAAATGAGACTTCTTATACATGCCATGTCAAAGATATAGCCATTTTCTAGCAGGAAAAAAAATCTGTAAGCAAGGGGAATGTGTAATGTAAAGGGGGTGAAGCTTTGGTCATTACTATAAATACTATGAAAGAAATTCACATAAGTATACTCCTGCTGTAGTCTGAGGAATTTAGCTAACCTCCTTTCTCTGAGTTATTTGTACACTGGCAGCTATGGAAAAGCATCTCTTTAGAATCAGCACTTAGTATATAGTAAAAGCTGAATATATACTTGTTTTTTGACTGACCAGAATGTTACTGGACTCACAGAGAGAATTAAGAATTTCAGCTATTAGGCAATGGTATCAATAAAATTGTGGAGAGAAAATCTGGGAAACAGGGGGAGGAATCAATAAATCATGGGAACAAAATAGAAATTGGAGAATTAGATTTCTTTTCCTTGCCTTGTCAAGCAAGGAACACTTTAATATCTCCAAAAAACAATTGTTGGGTAACTGGATACAACCGACATTGTAATTTCTTTCTGCTGGAAGAATTTTATAGTCATTTTTGCTCAGACCCATTCAAAAAAATATCAGAGATTGGGAAGATCTGCATATATTTACAAGGGACTTAAAAAGTCTACTAATCAATTTCCTCATTTTGCAAAGGAGAAAATCTAGAGCAGTTAGGTGATATGCCCAAGGTCAAATAGAAAGTAAGTAACAGAACTAGCTTTGAAGTCAGATCCTCTGAATCCAAATCTAGGGTTGTTTCCATCATACTATACTGTCTTGGCATCTTTCTGAGATTAATGAATCCAAATTTATTTACTTAGTATAAATCACTATAATATCCTATCATACATGCCATGATTTAAGCCCACTTTAATCCTTACTTTTAAAAAGTCATTTTGTTCTCAAACCAGTACTCTATTGCATTTGAATCAAATGGGAAGGGGAAAAAAATCTCAATCTTATTCACTGAGCACAATAGTAAATGTTGTGCAAGGAACAAAGCAGATGCTTCCAATCTTCCCACTCCCTCATATACTCCATATGCATATTTAAATAATGTATGATGTATTGGAGAGAAAGCTGACCTTGAAATCAGGAAGGTTGTTTTCAAGTCCAGTTTTTGTCACATAGGAGCAAATAAAACATAATTTCTTGGTAACCCTTGACAATTATCTAAGGATGTAAGTTACACAATAGTTTGAACCAAACAGGTTAGATTTTTAAGACCAGTATGTTTGAGAGGTAAAGTCATGTAGTGTATTGAATGTTGTACTTAATTCAAATTCTGCCTCAAATACTCCTCATCTGTGTTACTCTGCACAAGTCACTTAATTTCTGAGCAACCCTTTCCCCATCTATAAAATGAGAATAATATTACCTTCAGTATTTGCCACATAGGATTGCTGTGAGGATAAAATGAGATTTTACACATATACACATACACACTATATACTTAATTATATATGAAATATATAAGATTTATGTACATATCCTTAATCCTTAAAGAACTAAAAAATGAAAGTTATCTTGGAATCAAGGAGCTAGAAGGGAGCAGTTAATCTAATTTATTCTTTTATTTTTTTTATATGGCCTAAATGTGTAAGAAGATTTTAAGTTCTCAGAAACCGCAATTTCAGAAATGAGAGTTGAGTAAATGTCTCCATGTCCAAACTAGAAGACTTAGTGAATACAGAGCTGAGTCTGGAGTCAGGAAGAATAACAAGTTTTCCTAAATTCAAATCCAATTAGTTGTGTGATTCTAGGGCAAGTCACTTAATACTGTTTGCCCCAGTTCCCCATCTTTAAAATGACTAGAAAAAGAAATGGCAAACCACATCAGAGTCTTTGGCAAGAAAACTCCACAAAGGCTCACAAAGAGTTGGACACATCTGAAACAAATGAACAAATGAAATGGCTAAAAAAACTCCTTGTCCAGTGCTTTATCCTCAGTAGTATACTGTTACAAATTCTAACTAGAGATTGAAGATACCTTTTAGTAGTTGACGTTCATTTTGGCAGCTTGGTGGCATGATAGATAGAGTACTAGACTTGGAGTAAGGAATACCTCAGAGCAAATCTGACCTGAGACACTTTCTAGCTGTATGATACTAAGCAAGTCACTTAATTTCTGTCTGCCTCAGTCTCTTCATATAAAAACATTTATCACATATATAAAGGAAAATACAAACATAGGAATAATGAGGGCACATTTTTGGCAGAATTGTATAAAAATAATATGAAATAATGTATGTAATGTGCATTACAAGCCTTACAGTGCTGTGTCAGTGCTAACTATAATTATTAATATCACTGTCATTGTTGTTTTACCATGTCACCATATGGTTACTCTTGACAAAATATGAGATATTTGAGCATAGGGACTGTAACATTTTTTCTTTGTATTCTCAGAACCTAACACAATGCATGTCATACAGCAGACTTTTTTTTTTTTTAAGTGTTTTGTGATTTTTTTTTATTTGATTGCTTTTGACTAAATTAAGATTTAGTTTTCCTATTTCTAAAGTAAGATTCTAGCAATGTTCACTTACTTAAATGATATTGGTTATGTGTGATGAATAAGTGAAGTTATTTTCATATTTACTTGCTCTTTGTAGCTTCCAAAAAAAGTTATTTGTTTGTTTGTTTTTTAATCTCAATATTATTAGCCTATAGGTAAGAAAAGATATTGTTAAAGATGAAGCAGACAAGGAACCTTTGCCCTTTAGGAGAATTTTTTTGGTTTGGAAAATTTTCCCTGAATTTTTAGAAAGAAAAATTTTGCAAAGTGGAAACAAACCTATCAAAAAGGATGGAATTATTCCCATATGAAAGCATTGTCACCCAGAATCATGAGTGGCAATTTATTCCCGGGCAGTGTAGGCATTTTCTGTTATATGTTCACACTGTGTGTGGAACATATAATAGATGCAAAGGTTTTTAACTCTTGAGACAGCATGGTTTACTAGGAAATTCATGGAAAAATATGTGTATTGGGAGTAGTGGTGGAGGAGATAAACATTAAATTTAATTCTGGAAGAGACAAAAGTCTATCTAATCATAGGTTTTTAACCTATTGTTGTTGTTGTTTCATGGACATCTTTAGCAGCCTAGTTAAACCTATGGAGTCCTTCTCAGAATAAATAAAATTAGTAAAAATAAAGATGTATTTTCTCATAGAACTCTTAAGGGTCTATATAACCTAAATAAAGAATATTTTATCTAGTCTAATCCTTTCCTTGATTTTACATGAAGAAACTGAGTCCCAAATGCTTAAATGGCTTAGATAAGATAACAGAGATAATATATCAGAGGCATGATTTGAATCTGGACCCTCTCCTTTGAGAACCCAGTAGTTTTTCTACTATTCTACAAGTATAACTAGCACTCAAGAGAAAAATATAAATTAGAAAACTCTTTCATTTTTCCTTTAAAATTATGTACTAGGGTGACATAAACACATCCAAAATCAATAATAATAACAATAATATTAATAATTAACATTTATATAGCACTTATTATGTGTCAAACACTATGCAAAGAACTACAATTTACAATCATTTGATCCTCACCACAACCCTGAAAAGTTATTATTATTATTATTATTGTAAAAATTATCATCCCATTTTATACATGAGGAATCTGAGGCAAACAAAAGTTAAATGGCTTGTCCAGTGTTATGGGCCAGAACTTGAAACAAGGTACTAAGTGGAATTGAAGAGACAATGGTTAAGCCTAGTTTAGCATTGATTTAATCCTACAATAAACAATGGTTTGCTAGTGATATAATGATTGGTATATACTCAGTATGGAGCATATAAACTAGAAGCTCTCAGGGTCAAAGGAGACAAGCCTATTAGAAGCTCTTGGAGGCTGAGCCAGATTCATTCCATCGTCCACCTTTGTGGTGGCTGGAGGTTGAAGCACAAGCCTTTGGATTCAGGGAGATTCAGAAGTCAGACGGCAGGCGGGAGCTCAAGCTCTCAGAACCAAGGAGACAGATAGGCCTCTAAGAAAACTAGCTGAGCCCCAAGTGAAGGAGATAGGACTTTGAAGGAGAAAATAAAGGATTTGGACCTTAACACCTGGCTGTACTTGTGGTGATTACTGAACTGAAAGGAAGGCTGCTCCCAGAGACCTCCAAAAAAACAGAATAAGAGAACATTACATTTTAGAGAGAACATTACAGTCCAGTCGTTCATATTGGTAAAAATTATCTAAAACAGCATTTCAACTTGTCATCCTGACACCAGACCCAGCACTTCAAACACTGTACCGGTTAGCTAACCCTTGCAATAGCTCTGTGAAGCAGTTCATACAAGTATTGTCATTCCATCATGTATCTGACAAAGAACTATGTCTCAAAGATCTGCCCAAGGTCATAGTGACTAGTAAATGTAGTAACAAGCACCTGGATCCAGACTTTCTAAATCTAGTACAGTTTCTTTCCATTCTACAACATTCTTCCTAAAATTAAATACTCTAGAATGTGAAATGATAGTAAAGTACTATAGCATTGACCCAACTAAATTTGCACATATTTTGTAGCTTATTTTAACCAATCACTTATGAAATCATAGCTCCATCAAAGTATTTTACATAAAAATAAGTTATAAAAGGATGATCTCTACATAATAAAACAAACAAGTTTTTTTTCTTCCTACCACAAATAAAGAAAATCATTCAAAATTAATTCAAAGAACATTCAAGAATCCTTAATATTTTGTGAAATGGAGAATGGAAACACTGGGCAATGCAAACTGTTGGGGGAGAGTGTGGACAGAAAGGAAATGTGTTACACATGTTGTGGTAATGCCCCAAGGCCATCTATGTAAGAAAACAAGTATTGAACTTCTTTAGTGAAACACTGGGGGTTAATATCTACAGAATGATTCTAAAACAGAGTGCTTTAGTTAGAGGTTTACTAGAGAAAAATGACTTCCAAAGTGCTATATTTTGTATGGGCTATAGGCAAGGAAATGGGAAAATTGCCATGGGAAAATAAGTGAAAGGGCTCTCTGGCCTCAGATTGCTAAATACTTTTGAGAAAGTTATATACCGCATGCTTTGATTTCACTTTGTCAGAAAGCTATAATGAAAATAATTGTGATTAAGCCAATAAGGTATTCTGAGTTTTCGTTATTCCTTCAGTATGTTTACTCATAAATATTTCTTCTTAAATAATTTTTAAGAGTTCAGTGAATTTTTTTTATTATTGTTGTTGATTTGGGAGGGGTGTGTGTGCTTTATTTTGTTTTTGCTTTCTTCCTGATATTTACATTCCAAGTGACTGCTTCTGTTGGACCAAAGCTGTATAAATAATGGACTAATAAACATGAATTGTATTTTCTCCAAGAGTTGAATTTCAATCAATTTCATAAAAATTTCTTTATTTGTTTTAAATACAGACAGTGTTTTGAGGGAAGTAAGAAAGATGGTTATTGTTCATTTTATTTTAGAAATCTTTTAATATTAATTCAAAAGTAGAAAAGAAATTCCCATTCCACTTGGTCCATTTTACTATCTTAATTTTTAAATCATCCTATCCAATATTTTCTTTCTTTTGCCTCCTCTTTTCCTCTTTGTCCTTCTCAGTTTGCCCTCAAAAAGAAAAGATGAAATTTTAGATTGTGTAAGATTTTTTTCACTTTACGTCTCAAGATGAGAGGTCAAATGAAACAAATCTCTTCCACTTAGTATCACAGATTTAGACATAGAAAGATCATAAGAAGACCTCATATATTTTTTCTTTTTTCTTCATTTATTTGTGACATTTTGAATCTTAACTGTCTCTCTGCCTCCTTGCCAATCCCACACTAGAGAAAGTCAATATCTCACATACACACACACACACACAAATCATACAATAAATATTTCTATATATCAATTTTTTTTTCTAGTGGTGAATAATATCTCTCTTCATGGGTTGTAGTTGACCTGAATATTCATATTAAAGAATAGTTTAGTCATTCACAGTTTTCAAACAGTAAAGATATGTGATATTCTCTTGGTTTAGTCATTCTTGTTTTACTCATAATTATTTCATGTAAGTTTTCCCATGTTTTTCTAAAAATAAAAAACAGCAACAACAACAAAAATACTTCCCATGATTTCTTACAGCTTAGTAGTATTATATCACAGTCATATCACAGCTTATTCAGTAATGCCATAAATGATGATTTTTGTTAGCATTATTTTTTTTCAGCCTTGTCTGACTCTTAGTGATCCCATATGCATTTTTCTTGGCAGAGACACTGGAGTAGACTGCCATTTCCTTCTCTAGCTCATTTTACAGAGGAAACTGAGGCAGAGAGAAGTGACTTGCCAGTGTTATATAGTTAGTAAATGTATGAGGCCAAATTTAAACTCAGAAAGATGAGTCTTCCTGACTTCAGGCCCCACATTCTTCCCACTGAACTATGTAGCTGCCACATATATTCCCTCAATTTCTAGTTCTTTGCCACCCAAAGAGAGGTGCTAAAAATATTTTACAATACATGGGCTCTTTACCTTTTTCCCTGATTACTCTGGGAAACAGAACATCAGTGGCATATAGGCATAATTCCACAATGCTCTTCAAATTTATTGGATCAGTTCACAATAACACCAACAGTATGTTAGTGCCACAATTTTCTACATCCCTCCGGTATTTGTCATTTTCTTTTCTATGATTTTAGCCAATCTGATAGGGGTGATATGACATCTCAAAACTGTTTTAATTTGTATTTTTCTTATCAATAATGATTTAGAGTATTATTCACTTGACTATATATAGTTTTAGTTTCTTCTTTCAAAAATTGCCTATTCATATCTTTTGACCATTTATCAATTGGGGAATGATGTATTCTTCTAAACTTGAAAAAAAGTTCTCTGTATAGTTGAAATAGGGCCTTTGTCCAAGAACCTGTATGTAAAAATTTCTCTCCAATATTCTACTTTCTTTCTAATTTGGCTACATTTCTTACTTGAATAAAAACTTGTTTATTTTAATACAATCAAAATTGTCCATTTTATATCACACAATGTTATCTCTCATTATACATAAATTACCCCCCAAACCTTAAATCTTTATATTTATCAAAAATAACATTACTATAATCACTTACTACTATGTGTTGAATATCTACTCTATTCTGTCAATCCAACATATTACTTCTTAGTTTGTACCACATAGTTTCAATAATTAGATCTCATCATTTTAAAGAAGAAGCTACTGAAGGCCAGAAAGATTAAATAATTTTCCCAAAACTTAAATTTAAAGCAGGTCATCAGACTTCAACACCTATTTTCATCATATCACGGAAAACTTCACAGAGGGCATGGAATTTGGTTTCAACTTTGTAGTGAAGGCAGCAAGAATATTGATGTCTTTATAACTTGAGACTTAGAATCAGTTCTGTAATAAGTGAATAAAAGAGACAAAGAAAAGAAATGAAGTGATTAAGGAAAAGTGAGGGAATGAAAGTCTAACTATGCCCAAGAATATGGCCTGGAAATCTTTGACACCAAGAATAAGGGTTAAGGAAATAGTTATTAAGGAAAAGTTCTAGAGGATTTTAAGGAAGTTAGAGTAGTGAGTGAAAACATCATAGGAGTAACAATAAATTTGGAATGATTAAGATGCTGGGCTATAATAAACTCAGAATCTAATTATGTAATTGCTATGTGGTTCTGTCAAAATGGCCACAAATAAATAGAAGAAATTAATCAATTTGATGGAAAATATTTGATTTTTTTTAACATGGAAATAGCAGTATTGTGTAATAGAAATATAATTTCACTAGTAAGTAGGACACTTGGTTTTAATTCCTAAATCATTAAGTAACTTCTGTGACTTAAGCAAATCTTAACTTTTTCTGAGTCTCAGCTTTCCCATCTGTAAAATGAGATGGCTGGACTAGATGATTTTAATGTTCTTTTTAGCTCAAGCAAACCATAGGTGTCAATTAAATTCACACAAAGTTGGAGTTAGTTAATGCTTGATTTGATCCCATGAAGATTTTGTTACAACTATTACTACAAGGTATTTTCTAGACAAATATTTGATTGATGTCATCACTGTTCAGATACATGGTTTATCTTGCTATTTAAATTTCTTATAACACAGTAGAGATACATTCTATCTTTTTTCACCCCATATGTCTCCATTAATCTCTGAGCTTTTTGTAAATTTATTGGATTACTTGAATGAAGACCTATTTGGTGCACAGTAATTTTAGAATGAAAATGCTGTAACAATCAACAGAAAAAATATACAATGTCATGAAATTTGAGAATCACTGATGGATAGAGAAGTGGCAGTTTGTAAATAGTGTCTTTTTGCAGACAAAAGTCAAATAAAGAAAATTCAATCTCTCTTCTAAGTTATTGTAAAGATGGAGAAGCAGAGACAGATTGATAAATAAGATTTACTAGAAATAGACTGAAAATTCTCTTGAGAAAGAAAACATTTATTAATTTGTTTTAAATTTTAATATTTTACTTTTCCCAATTACATGTAAAAACAACTTTTAAGATTTGTGTTTTTTCACCAGAATTTCATGGGATCTGGCCATGCCCACCCAGCACTAGGAGTGAGTCAGCACTGACCCAGCACAGCCCCACCCACTTATAGAGGAAGCCACTGCTTGTAGAAGAAACTTGGAAAACCTCCTTTCCCTAAAAGCATACCTTAACTTTAAACAAAAAAAAAAAAAAAAAAAAAAAAGAGTAAAAAAAGTAAAGAGAACTCTGATGATAGTTTTATGGGGAAAGAGAAGAACAGATTTCCAACCCTAAGGAGACTTGTCTCCAGGTGAAGCCCCAAAATGTGATATAATTGGTCCCCATCACACAAGAGTCTCCTAGAAGAAATTTAAAAGATCTTAAAACAGAGCTAGAAGAAAAATGGGAAAAGGAAATGAAAACTTTGCAAGAGGGTTTAGAAAAGGGATGTAACTCATTAAAAGATTTGATAAAATGGAAAAAAGAAAACAACTCATTAAAATACAGAATTTGTGAAATGGAAAAAATTCTATTGAACAAAACAATTTATTTAAAAATTCAATTGGACAAATACAAAAAGAAGTTAAAAAGTAAACAAAGAAAATAATTCACTAAAAATCATAACTGAATAAATGGAGATGAATGACTCAATGAGACCACAAGAATCATTTAAGCAAAACCAAAAAAATAAAATTAAAAAATAGAAAAAAAAATGTAAAATACCTAATTGGGAAAAGAACCAACCTGGAAAATAGATCTAGGAGACACAATTTAAGGATTATAGGACTCTCTGAAATACATGATGAAAAAAAAAGAGCCTAGACACTATTTTTCAGGAAATCATCAAAGAGAACTGCCTGAATATCATAGAATCAGATGATAAAATGAGCATTGAAAAAATTCACCAAACACTTCATGAAAGAGACCCCAAAATTAAACCCCCAAGGAATATTGTGGCTAAATTTGAGTACTATCTGACCAAGGAAAAATATTATAAGCATCCAGAAAGAAAAAATTCAAATACCAAGGAGCCACAATAAGGATTACTCAGGACCTAGTAGCTTCCACTCTAAAGGATCAAAAGGCCTTGAATCTGATATTCCAAAAATTGAAGAAACTTGAAATGCAGCCAACAATAAATTACCCTGCTAAATTGAGCGTTTTCTGTCACGTAAGGAGATGAACAATGAAACTGTTGAATTCCATTTATTTTTCATGAGAAGACCAGAGCTAAACAAAAAAATTGACCTCCAAATATAGAACTCAAGAGAAGCATTAAAAAGGTAAAAAGGAAAAAACTCGTGAGAACTGTACTTCTGTTTTGGGTATACATAGAGAGTATATGTATAATCTGATTTTGCTGTTATAAGATAAAATATATAATAAAATATAAATATAAAAAATAGAGGTGGAAAAGGGATTGTAACAGAGAAAAAAGGGGAAAGTGGAGGTCAAATGAGGAAAATTACATTTCAGGAAGAGACAAAAAAAACTATTATAATTGAGGGAAAGAAAAGACGGTGATGAATATTGTATGGATCTTACTCTCATCAGATTTGGCCTAAAGAAAGAATATTAGATATAAACTTCTCTCACCCTATAGAAAAGTAAAAAAAAGCAAGAGGGAAGAGGGGGAAAGGGAAGGGGTAGGCTAAATAGAAGGGAAAACAGAAATAGTAGGTAAAAGGTATAAGAAAAGGGGAGGGCATGTAAAGGAGGACTACTTGAGGCAAGTATTGCTTATAAGTTAAATACTGGAGGGAGAGAAGGGGAAAAGAAAAAAGTATAATTTGGGGTTAATAAGATGGCAGGAAATACAGAATTAGTAGTTTTAACCATAAATGTGAATGGGGTGAACTCTCCCACTATATGTAAGCAGATAGAAGACTGGATTAAAAGACAGAATCCTACAATATATTGTTTACAAGAAACACATTTAAAGCAAAACAATACAGAATAAAGGTAAAAGGTTGGAGCAGAATCTATTATGCTTCAGGTGAAGGGGGAAAAAAAAGCAGGGGTAGCCATCCTGATCTCAGATCAAGCAAAAGCAAAAAGTAATCTAATTGAAAGAGATAAAGAAGGAAACTATATCTAGCTAAAGGGCACCATAGATAATGAAGCAATATCAACAATCAACATATATACACCAAGTTGTGTACCATCTAAATTCCTAAAGTAGAAGTTGGAGAGTTGCAAGAAGAAATAGACAGCAAGACAATAATAGTGGGAGATCTCAACCTTGCTCTCTCAGAACTAGATAAATCAAATCACAAAATAAATAAGAAAGAAGTTAAAGAGGTAAATAGAATACTAGAAAAACTAGATATGATAGATCTTTGGAAAAAATTGAATGGAGACAGAAAGAGTACACTTTCTTCTCAGCAGTTCATGGAACCTATACAAAAATTGATCATATATTAGCACATAAAGACCTCAAAATCAAATGCAGAAAGGCAGAAATAGTTATTGCATTTTTTCCAGATCATGATGCAATAAAAATTACATTTAATAAAGGGCCAGGAGAAAATGAACCAAAAAGAAATTGGAAACAAAATAATCTCATCCTAAAGAATGAATGGGTGAAACAGCAAAGCATAGACACAATCAATAATTTCATCCAAAAGAATGAGAATAATAAGACAACATACCAAAATTTGTGGGATTCAGTCAAAGCGGTAATAAGGGGAGATTTTATATCTCTAGATGCTTACTTGCATAAAATAGAGAAAGAGAAGATCAATAAATTGGGCTTGCAACCAAAAAGGCTAGAAAAAGAAAAAAAAAGAAAAAAGAAAAAAAGGTTAGTATTCAACAAACCTAAAGACCCCAGCTTTTGGGATAAGAATTCACTATTTGACAAAAACTGCTGGGAAAACTGGAAAGTAGTATGGCATAAAGTAGACATAGACCCAAAACCTAACACCATATACCAATCAAATACTAAACTTGAAATTCTAAAAATAAAAGGAGAGATCAATAAAATTGAAAGTAAAAAAAAAAAAAACTATTGATTTAATAAATAAAACAAAGAGTTGGTTTTATGAAAAAAAATCCAACAAAATGGACAAACCTTAAGTTAATTTGATTAGAAAAAGGAAAGAGGAACATCAAATTGTTAGTCTCAAAAATGAAAAGGGAGAACTTTCCACCAATGAAGAAGAAACTAGAGCACTTATCAGGAGTTATTTTGCCCAATTTTATGCCAATAAATTTGACAACCTAAGTGAAATGGAGGAATACCTATATAGATTGCCCAGATTAACAGAAAAGGAAATAAATTACTTAAATAGTCCCATTTTAGAAAAAGAAATAGAACAAGCTATTAATCAATTCCCCAAGAAAAAAATCCCCAGGACCAGATGGATTTGCATGTGAATTCTACCAAATATTTAAAGAATAATTAACTCCAATGCTATATAAACTATTTGCAAAATAGGGAATGAAGGACTCCTACCAAATTTCTTTTATGGCACAGATTTGGTACTGATATCTAAACCAGGTAGGATGAAAGAAATTTATAGACCAATCTCCCTAATGAATATTGATGCAAAAATCATAAATAAAATATTAGCAAAGAGATTACCGAAAATCATCCCCAGGATAATACACCACAACAAAGTAGGAATACCAGGAATGTGGGAGTGGTTCAATATTAGGAAAACTATTAGCATAATTGACTATATTAATAACCAAATTAAGAAGAACCATCCCAATAGATACAGAAAAAGCATTTGATAAAATCCAATACCCATTCGTATTAAAAACACTAAAGAATATAGGAATAAATGGGCTTTTCCTTAAAACAGTAGCTAGCATGTATTTAAAACCATCAGCAAGCGTCATATATAATGGGGATAAACTGGAACCATTCCCAATAAGATCAGGTATGAAACAAGGTTGCCCACTATCACCATTACTATTCAATATTGTATTAGAAATGCTAGCTTTGACAATAAAAGAAGAAAAAGAGATTAAAGGACTTAGAGTAGGTAATTAGGAAACCAAATTATCACTCTTTGCAGATGATATGATGGTATATTTAGAGAACCCTAGAGAATCAACTAAAAATCTATAAGAAGCAATTCATAACTTTAGCAAAGTTGCAGGATACAAAATAAATTCACACAAATTATCAGCATTCTTATACATCAAATCCAACAGCAAGAGATACAAAGAGAAATTCCATTTAAGATAACTGTTGATAAGATAAAATAATTAGGAATCTATCTGCCAAGGAAAAGTTAGGAACTATATAAGCAAAACTACAAAACACTTTCCACACAAATAAAGTCAGATATAAGCAATTGGAAAAATATCAAGTACTCTTCAATAGGTCAAGCAAATATAATAAAGATGACAATACTCCCTAAACTAATCTATTTATTTAGTATTATACCAATCAAACATCCAAGAAACTATTTTACTGACCTCGAAAAAATAACAACAAAAGTCATCTAGAAAAACAAAAGGTCAAAAATTTCAAACTAATTAATGTAGAGAAAAGCAAATGAAGGTGACATGGCTGGACCAGATCTAAAACTATATAATAAAGCATCAGTCATCAAAACCATTTGGTACTGGCTAAGAAGTAGATAAGCTGATTAGTGGAATAAGTTAGGTTCACCAAAAAACATAGTCAATGACCATAGCTATCTAGTATTCCACAAACCTAAAGACCCCAACTTTTGGGATAACAATTCACTATTTGACAAAAACGGCTGGGAAAACTGGAAAGTAATATGGCATAAAGTAGGCATAGACCCAAAACCTAACACCATATACCAAGATCTGGTCGAAATGGGTTCATGATATAGACATAAAAAATGATATTATAGACAAATTAGAAGAACATAGGATAGTTTACCTCTCAGATTTGTGGAGGAGGAAGGAATTTGTGATCAACGAAGAACTAGAGATCATTATTGATCACAAAATAGATAATTTTGATTATATTAAGTTCAAAGGTTTTTGTGCAAACAAAAGTAATGCAGACAGATTAGAAGGGAAGCAATAAACTGGGAAAACATTTTTACATCCAAAGGATCTGAAAAAGGCCTCATTTCTAAAATATATAGAGAATTAACTCAAATTTATAATAGTTCAAGCCATTCTCCAATTGATAAATAGTCAAAGGCTATGAACAGGCAATTTTCATATGAAGAAATTAAAACAATTTTTAATCATATGAAAAGATGCTCAATCACTATTGATCATAGAAATGCAAATTATGATAACTCTGAGATACCACTACACATGTCTCAGATTGGCTAGGATGATAGGAAAAGATAATGCTGAATGTTGAAGGGGATGTGGGAAAACTGGGATACTGATACATTGTTGGTGGAACTTTGTACTCATCCAACCATCCTAGAGAGCAGTTTGGAACTATGCTCAAAAAGTCATCAAATTGTGCATACCCTTTGATCCAGCAGTGTTTCTATTGGGATTATATCCCAAAGAGATCTTAAAGGGGAGAAAGGGACCCACATGTGCAAAAATGTTTGTGGCAGACCTTTGGCAAGAAACTGGAAATTAAGTGTATGCCTATCAATTGAAGAATGGCTGAATAAATTATAGTATATGAATGCTACAGAATATTATTGTTCTATAAGAAAAAACCAGCAAGATGATTTCAGAAAGGCTTGGAGAGACTTATATGAACTGATGCTAAGTGAAATGTGCAGAACCAGGAGATCTTAATACACGGCAACAACAAGACTATATGTATGACGATCATTTCTAATGGACATGGCTTTCATCAATAATGAGATAATTCAAACCAGTTCCACTTGTTCAGTGATGAAGAGAGCCATCTACACCCTGAGAGAGAACCGTGGGAACAGAGCATTTTCATTCTCTCTATTGTTATTTGCTTGCATTTTGTTTTCTTTCTCATTTTTCCTTTTTCTTTCTTCTTGATGTGATTTTTCTTTTGCAGCAAGATAATTGTATAAATATGGATACATATATGGGATTTAATATGTATTTTAACGTACTTCACATATGGGCTATCTGCCACCTAGGGAAGGGGGTAGGAGTGAAGAAGGGGAAAACTTGGAACAAAAGATTTTTCAAGGGTCAAAATTGGAAAAATTACCCATGCATATGCTTTGTAAATAAAAAGCTTTAATAATAAAGAAAAAAGATTTGTGTTTTTTTTTAATTCTGAGTTTCAAATTCTCTTTCTCTTTCCCTCCCTCACCCCTGCATTTAGAAAGCAATAATTTAATAGTCATGAAAACATGTCAGTCATGCAAAATATTTCCATATTAGTCATATTGTCACAGACCAAAGAAAACAAAACAAAAAATGAGAAATAAAGTTTAAAAAAAATATGCTTTCAAGTTCATTCAGACTTAATTGATTCTTTCTTTGGTGATAGATAGCATTTTTCATCATGAGTCCTTCAGAACTGTCTGGGATCATTGTATTGCTGAGAATGGCCAAGTCATTAACAAATGATCATCATACAATATAACAGTTACTGTGTATATTGTAGAGAAAATAATCATCAGATAATAAATTTAAAGGTGAGAAAAATTTCAAAAACCATCCAATCCAATCTCTTCATTTTACACATGAGATAACAAAGTCCCAGGGAAGTCAAATAATTTTTCCAAGGTCACAAAACTAGACACATTAAAAAGAAGTTCTGCATCCCAGTCATTTGAATCCTAAGTGAGTATTCATTCCACTATGCCATTCTGCAGATATAAGTTCTACCTTCTAATAAGGTGCATTTTGCTCAAAGATGGACTCCTTTCTGTTGAGATTTCATAACAATGATCCCTCTTATGAAAAGATGCTGCAAGTCATTATTAATCAGAGAAATGCAAATTAAGACAACTCTAAGATACCACTACACACCTTTCAGATTGGCTAAGATGACAGGAAAAAATAATGATGATTGTTGGAGGGGATGCGGGAAAACTGGAACATTGATGCATTGTTGGTGGAGTTGTGAATGAATCCAACCATTCTGGAGAGTAGTTTGGAACTATGCTCAAACAGTTATCAAACTGTGCATACCCTTTGATCCAGCAGTGTTACTACTGGGCTTATATCCCAAAGAGATCATAAAGAAGGGAAAGGGACCTGCATGTGCATGAATGTTTGTGGCAGCCCTCTTTGTAGTGACTAGAAACTGGAAACTGAGTGGATGCCCATCAGTTGGAGAATGGCTGAATAAATTGTGGTATATGAATATTATGGAATATTATTGTTCTGTAAGAAATGACCAACAGGATGATTTCAGAAAGGCCTGGAGAGACTTACACAAACTGATGCTGAGTGAAATGAGCAGGACCAGGAGATCATTATATACTTCAACAACAATACTATAGGATGACCAGTTCTGATGGACCTGGCCATCCTCAGCAAGGAGATCAACCAAATCATTTCTAATGGAGCAGTAATGAACTGAACCAGCTACGCCCAGAGAAAGAACTCTGGGTGATGACTAAAAACCATTACATTGAATTCCCAATCCCTATATTTATGCCCACCTGCATTTTTGATTTCCTTCACAAGCTAATTGTACAATATGTCAGAGTCTGATTCTTTTTGTACAGCAAAATAACGGTTTGGTCATGTGTACTTATTGTGTATCTAATTTATATTTTAATATATTTAACATCTACTGGTCATCCTGCCATCTGGGGGAGGGGGTGGGGAGTAAGAGGTGAAAAATTGGAACAAGAGGTTTGGCAATTGTTAATGCTGTAAAGTTACCCATACATATAACCTGTAAATAAAAGGCTATTAAATAAAATAAAAAAATTTAAAAAAAATTTAAAAAAATGATCCCTCTGTCCAAAACAGTTCCTTTTCTTCCAAACTGCTAGGGACAGAATATCTCCTTCTCCAATAAAATTCATGAAGTAATTGTCAATTGTTAGGGATGAGAGAATACATAGCAATCAAAGTTCATTTCAGCTTCGATTTGAATTATTTCAGAAAGATTCTGAAAATCACCTGGCAAGATAAGCTACCAGATGAAGAGATTTTTTCTTAAGCCTGGCATTCAAACGCTTCTGCAAAAAGTGCAGCTCTGATGGGCCAGCCATGTTGTTTGAATGCCAAACATGTTTGCACAAAAAACTGTTTTACAGAGAACTCACACAAGAGAAGAACTCACATATTGGTTAGAAGAGCCACACGGACACTCTCAAGATCTCTCTGAAGAATTTTGGAATCAATTTTGTGTCTTGGGAGACACTAGCACATAACCACCCAGCATGGCATGTCTGCATTAAATAAGGCATTGTGCTCTATGAACAAAGTTGAATTGCAGTAGGTCAAAAGAAATGTGAATGTGCAAATTTAGAAACATCTTCAATCCACATGTTCATATGGCCTACTTGTGCTAACCCTATTGTAGTACCTACTGAACTCATATTGATCAGTCACAGCTGCATGCACTATACTTTGACCCTAATGTAGTGATGTCATTTTGATCCTCTTCAAGAATGAAGGATACTAATCAACCAACCAACCTAGTTCATTAGGTAGAGTTTGAACCTAGACTTTCCTACTTCTAAGTCGAGTACTCTATTCATTATTCACCTAGATTAAAGTTTTGAATAAATATTTGGTGAGTTGAATTGAACATAAATATTTTTCTTGGATTACTTTTATGGATGAAATACATTGTCTAACAAGGCTTTAATTCGTCTAAAAAGTTTTGAGTATAATAGAACTTGCACATTTTTAGGGAGGTGGGCAGTTAAGAAGTTACCCAAAGTGGAAGTATTGAAGAAAGGGAGAGATTTACCACAATGAAACGCAGTAAACAGTCAATGAGTGAGAGTATCAAATAACTTTTAGAGAGTTAGCAAACAAATGAAATCTTAACAATTAAGTTGGTATATTTTGTATTGTTTCTTAGGGCTGCTTTATATTTTTGAAAACAAAACCCAACAACTTTCAGTTTCTATTTTATGCTGTGTACAATTGATTAAAGTTGTTTCTGCATCCTGATGTTTAGATTAACAGTACTGTGGCTATGTAGAATGGATAATTTTTGTTTTAAATTCATTTATTAAGACAGAACTCAGATAATAATCATGAAAATTCATGTTTAGTTTTATTGTAATGCCATGTTTCTGGGTTGTGTGGTGAGTTCAAATTTCTTTGCTAAATTTATTGAACCTGTATCTGCCTCACAGGATACACAATGGATTGCTATATATTTCCAAGAATAAGCATTCCATGGTTCTTGGATAGATGAGTTCCAGTAATACTGTAGCTAGGTAGCACTTTGGATAGAGCACCAAACCTCAGTCAAGAAGACTCATCTTAAATTCAATGGTGTTCTCAGACACTTAATATCTGTGAGATTCCCACACAAGTCACTAAACCCTGTTTGCCTCAATTTCATCATCTGTAAAATGAGCTGGAGAAGGAAATGGCAAACACTCTAGTGTCTTTGCCAAGAAAACTCCACAAGAGATCATAAAGAATTGGACATGACTGAAGTAGCTCAATAACAACAATAATACTGCATTACCATGTAGTTATAGGAACTCTTCTGCCTTTTGAATTTACTTTCTATATAATTCATATATATTTATATTTTATATCTCCAAGTAAAATGTAAGACTCTTGTAGGCTGGGAGTATTTTCACTGTTTAATATCTAGTATTTTTAATTCTTTAGGATTTTCAAAAATCTTTGTAAATATTATCTTGTTTAATCCTCACAAGAACTCTGAAAGGAAGGAGAAATTATTATCCCCTGTAATGTCCTGGTTTGCTTTTTGGAGGTCTTTGAAGCAGCCTTCAGTTTTAGCAGAGTAATCACCACAAGAATAGCCAGGTGATAAAGTCCAAAAGTCTTTATTGTCTCCTTCATAGTCTGTCTCCTTGCCTGGGGCTCAGCTAGCTTTCTCAAGGCCCTTCAGATGCCCTTGGTCTCAGTAGGGGAAGCAGCAGAGCCACCATGAGGCTGATAAAGATGGAATATCTCTGTCTTCAAGTCTCTCTGAGGCCTCCAGTCTTCTCACTTCTCTGAGTATGAGTCCCTCAGCTAAGTCTAACTCTGACCTCTTAAATACTTACAATTAAATCCATTCATCATATTGAGCATAAGCCAATCATTATATCACTAGGGAACCATTATTTGTTGTAAGATTAATTCAATCATACTGAACTAGAGAACTCACATTCTAAACTAGATAAGCATTGTCTTATCAATTCCATTGAGTTAACACCTTGTAAGAATTCTTGGTCAAGTACAGAGTTCTGACCCATTACAATCGGCTTTTTAATATGTTAGGGAATTAAAGGTGAGACAACCAGAGATACCAGATATTAAGTATCTGAAAGACCTTAAGATAGATTTTTAAGAATCTGGATAAAACATTGGTCCTAGAGTCAAGAAGCCTTGAGTTCAAATTTGGCTTCAGGTACTTCCTAGCTATGTGATCCTGGCCAAGTCACTTAAGTCTCTTTTTTCTTCAATGGGCTTATCTATAAAATGTGAATACTGGGTTATTGTGAAGATCAAATGAGATGATATTAGGTATACTTAGTATAGTACCCGGTACATGAAAAGCACTATATAAATGTTAGTTATCATGTTGTCATTATGTCCTTTTTATTTTTGTTAAGAATTTGAACTCAGATCTTCTTGACTTCAAGTCCAGCACTTAATCTTTTGCACTATCTAGCCAACTTTGTCTGCCTTAATACTAAATATATTACAGTGACTTAAACATAAAAGTTTAAGAAATTCTTATTGATTTTAATTGGATTGCTGCCAACTAAAGTCCCACCCCATATTCTTTCTTGGGCTTCTTTTCAAGAGGTTAAGAAAAGGTCCTTTGTAAATACATGGTCCTGGTGGAAAAACCAACCAGGGAAATAACTGAAGATTAACTTTTCCTTCTGGACACAGCCAATGGGATATGATGCAACTCAGCTCTCAAGGAGGAGGGGTAGAAATGAAATTTTCTTAGGAGTTCCCCTAAAATATCTGAAGGAACTTTGGCAAATCGATTGACCTTAAGGAATTTGAAACTTGATCAACTATTCATCTCATCACAAGTCCTTTGCTTGTGCTCCCAGCCTTTTTTTTCCCTCAGGATACCACTGGTCTGGATTTAGTGAAATAATTTGTTGTCTGGAAAATTAATAATATGAACTGTTCTCTTTGCCCATCACCCTCTTTACACATATACAACAGACAGACAAGAATACTGAAGTTTATCTTGTTTGCCTTTGGGACCAAATTCTAGGATGCTCTGCCAAATTCTCCTTCCAGCTCTATATTCTTTATTGACTCATAGATGATTAGCATTCCTAACTCCATTTTCCTAAAGAAGTGGAAAGTGACTATAATGGGAGTCTTTATTGGAATCTGAAGGGCTAATCAGAGCCTATTAAACATTAGTACCCATGGAGTGTAATTTCTTCCAAACAGAGAGCTTATTTAACTGAATTCTTTTGTCACATCATCCATCACCTACAACTAGCTCATTGCCCTGATTTACTTGGATCCAGAGATGCTAACTTGCCTATTCTTTGGCTGCCATATACCATACACAGCTAAATTTGCTGGTGTAGGCTAATGTTGTTTGGATCAGGTTGTGATATGTTTCTTGAATGGTCGTTTTCTAAATCAACTTGAAGGAAAAATTTTCGCTGCACTGCTTGCCCATTTTCTTAAAGAATTAAGTTCTTCCAAGATTTAGTTGCAGATAACTAAAAAACTCCATATAGCAATAAAAAATTCTTTCAAAGATGAAGTGTGCAATAAGGATAATTCTATAGTCATTAAGCAAAACAAAATGAGCAGAAAGAAATTTCCAGAATGATTTAGTACAACCTTCTCATTTTTAAGAATGAAAAATTGGAACAAGGAGATAATACAATTGTTGTGTGACATTCCATCCAACATCACACAAGTTGTGTACTTCAATGACAAGATATCATGAAGTTAGAGGACCTGAGTTTGAATCCCAGTTATGCCAATTACTGCCAGTGTCCTTCTCTCTAAACATTAATCTTCTCACCACAAAATGAGGAGCTTAAACTTAATGACATGTAAAATCTCTAACTCCAAAGTTATCCCAAGGGTAAGGTCCAGGATTCCAACCTAGATACTGCAACTGCAAATTCCATATTATTTTCATTACACCAAATTAATTCTGGAGATTAATTAAAGAAGTTTATGTTAAATTTGCTATTTATATCTCATATTTATGTAGGAGCTTACCAAATATTTCGTTCTTACATACATATCTGTAGATATGGATAGAGATATACACATATATACATATGTGTGTAGCTGTTGTTCAATCATATCCAATTCTTCATGATCCTATTTGGGATTTTCTTGGTAAATTATTATAATAGAGTGGTTTGTTATTCCACCTCTAGCTCATTGTATAGATAAGGAAATTGGGACAAACAGGATTAAATGACTTGCCTAGGATCACATAGCTTGTAAAATGTCTGAGGCCAGATTTGAACACACAAAGATGAGAATTCCTAATTAAAGCCATGGCACTCTATCCACTGTAAAACTTAGCTGCCCATTTGTCTATATAAAATCTTATTTAAATGTTTCTCTTTCTTATCATAATCTACATTTTTTCCCCTTAGAGGCAAGCAAACCAATTATTCAATACAACAGTCATTTATTAATAATCCACATTAATGGAGCTCTTTAATCTTTATCACAGTTTTATTTTATGAATGAAGGGAGAAAATACAGAAGATTTTGTAAAGAAAATGACATCCATAATCATCCATACATTTAAAATCTAATTCTGAATAGGGAAGTGGATGACATGAGGTCTAGTGATTCTAGGATTCACACTCCATCCACTGCATTGCATTGCATCTCTATATGAACCAGATTGTTTTAGATATTGAATATACAAAGGTAAAAGATCTTAAAGGATTAAGCATTTATAGAGAACCCGATTTCTTAAACTTTTTCATTCTCAACACATTTTTGACTGAGAAATTTTTACACAAACATGAGTTTATGGCTACATAAAATAGATTTACAAATCAAACATTTGTTCATAAAACAATTATTTGGTACAAATATAATTTTACCACTTATTAGAGATGAAATAAAATTTTCTTTTTAAAAATTGTCTTTTTTATTATTAAAGCTTTTTATTTACAAAGTATATGTATGGGTAATTTTTCCAACATTGACCCTTGTATAACCTCTTATTCCAAATTTCCCCCTCATTCCCCCCACCCCATTTCCTAGCTGGCAGATAATCGAATACATGTTAAATATGTTGAAATACATGTTAGATACAATATATATACATATTTACACAGTTATCTTGTTGCACAAGAAAAATCAGATCAAATAGGAAGAAAAAGAAAAACTGAGAAGGAAAACAAAATGCAAGCAAATAACAACA
This sequence comes from Sarcophilus harrisii, assembly GCF_902635505.1. Taxonomy (NCBI): domain Eukaryota; kingdom Metazoa; phylum Chordata; class Mammalia; order Dasyuromorphia; family Dasyuridae; genus Sarcophilus; species Sarcophilus harrisii. The sequence goes on along the minus strand of NC_045428.1, from coordinate 217,520,547 downwards.
GAGAGAGTGAGAATGCTATGTTTAGCACTTTGTTCCCACTCTGTTCCCAAGTTTCTCTCTTTGGGTGTGGATGGCTCTTTTCATCACTGAACAAGTGGAACTGGTTTGAATTATCTCATTATTGATGAGAGCCATGTTCATCAGAAATGATCGTCATATATATAGTCTTGTTGTTGCCATGTATTATGATCTCCTGGTTCTGCACATTTCACTTACCATCAGTTCATATAAGTCTCTCCAACCCTCTCTGAAATCATCCTGCTGGTCATTTCTTACAGAATAGTATTCCATAGCATTCATATACCATAATTTATTCAGCCATTCTTCAATTGTTGGCCATCCACTCAGTTTCCAGTTTCTTGCCACTACAAAAAGGTGTGCCACAAATATTTTTGCACATGTGGGTCCCTTTCCCTTCTTTAAGATCTCTTTGGGGTATAATCCCAGGAGAAACACTGCTGGATCAAAGAGTATACATAGTTTGATAACTTTTTGAGCATAGTTCCATACTGTTCTCCAGGATGGTTGGATGCGTACACAATTCCACCAACAATGTTTCAGTATCCCAGTTTTCCCACATCCCATCCAACATTCAGCATTATCTTTTCCTGTCATCCTAGCCAATCTGAGAGGTGTATTGTGGTATCTCAAAGTTATCATAATTTGCATTTCTATGACCAATAGTGATTAAGCATCTTTTCATATGATTAAAAATTGTTTTAATTTCTTCATCTGAAAATTGCTTGTTCATAGCCTTTGACCATTTATCATTTGGAGAATGGCTTGAACCATTATATACTCAGTTCTCTATATATTTTAGAAATAAAGGCCTTTATCAGGTCCTTTAGGTATTAAAAATGCTTTCCCAGTTTATTGCTTCCCTTCTAATCTTGTTTCCATTAATTTTGTTTGTACAAGATCTTTTTAACTTAATATAATCAAAATTATCTATTTTGTGATCAATAATGATCTCTAGTTCTTCTTTGGTCATAAGTTCCTTCCTGCTCCACAAATCTGAGAGGTAAACTATCCTATATTCTTCTAATTTGTTTAAATATCATTCTTTATGTTTAGATTATGAACCCATTTCGACCAGATCTTGGTATATGGTGTTAGGTGTGGTTCTATGCCTAATTTCTGCCATACTACTTTCTAATTTTCCCAGCAGTTTTTGTCAAATAATGAATTCTTATCCCAAAAGCTGGGGTCTTTGGGTATTTTGAATAATAGGTTGTTATAGTCATTGACTACTTTGTTCTTGTGAATCTAACCTTTTCCACTGATCAACTTCTCTATTTCTTAGCCAGTACCAAATGGTTTTGGTGACTACTGCTTTATAATATAGTTTTAGATCTGGTACAATCAGGCCATCTTCATTTCCTTTACTCTTCATTAATTCCTTTCAAAGTTTTTACATTTTGTTCTTCCAGTTTAATTTTGTTATTATTTTTTCTAGGTCAGTAAAATAGTTTCTTGGAAGTTTAATTGGTATAGCATTAAATAAATAGACTAGTTTAGGAAATGTTGTCATCTTTATTATATTCGCTTGACCTATTGAAGAGTACTTGATATTTTTCCAGTTGCTTAGATCTGACTTTGTATGGAAAGTGTTTTGTAGTTTTGCTTATATAGTTGCTGACTTTCCCTTGGCAGATAGATTCTCAAGTATTATATGTTATCAACAGTTATTTTAAATGGAATTTCTTTTTGTCTCTCTTGCTATTGGATTTTGTTAGTGATATATAAGAATGCTGATGATTTATGTGGTTTATTTTGTATCCTGCAACTTTGCTAAAATTGTTGATTATTTCTAATAGTTGTTTAGTTGACTCTCTGGGGTTTGCTAAGTATACCATCATATCATACGCAAAAAGTTAAATTTGCTTTCCTCATTACCTATTCTAATTCCATTAATCTCTTTTTCTTCTCTTATTGCCAAGACTATCATTTCTAATACAATATTGAATAGTAATGGTGATAGTGGGCAACCTTGTTTCACCCCTGATCTTACTGGGAATGCTTCTAGTTTATCCTCATTACATATGATTTATTTTTTGATTCACTCATTATTTAGGATTAAATTATTTGCTTTTCAATTAATTTTTATTCTAGTGAAATAAAATAAGAAAAAAAAATGAGTTTTTTAAAATTATAAATCATTAGCATAGTCCCAAAGAAGAGATATGAAAAGACTCACCCACTGCACACCTTCATAGAGGTAGGAACTGTACAATATGATACATTACAAATAGTTTCAGACTTTTTTCAATGTTTTGTTTTTGCTGATGTTTCTCTTTTTAAAAATATTATTTATTATATGATATAGTTCTCTGGGAGGAGAAAAAGGGTGTAGAGATACTAGGAAAAATTGTGTTGATATAAAAGAAAAGTTAAAAATCATTCAAAAAAAGAGAAAGTGCAGAGGATTCTGGGAATATGGCAGAGTAAGTTGGTAAATTTCAAGCTCTCCTGATTTCCCCCACAAATAGAATAAATTTGCACCTTAGGGTGAACAAAAATTGGTGAAAAATCAAGAAGACTTGGAGAAGACAGGTGTCCTCCTAATACAACCTGAGAGGATCTGAAGAAAGACCTGGGGTTGGGATTATTAACCCATGTGAAGTGCAAACACCTCCAGGTGAGCTTCCCAGAAACATCTAGTGGGAAGCCTTGGGGCTAGCTGGGTGTGGTAGAAACTTCAGCAGGAACCACAGAAACTTTCACCTCCTGGACTGCTTGTGGAATCGGATCTGAATTCCAGAAGACTGAGGGAACCTCAGCTTATTAGGAACACTAGACCCAACTATGCTGCAGGATACTGCCCTGGCTATGAGCACTTGCTAGGGAGTAGAACTCTTGGTTTGAAGTTCCTAGTCAGAAGAAATTGCTGAAGTGAAGCCAAAGACACCATTTCTCCCACCCCAGTATTAGAGGTGTTTATTAATGCCTCTTATTTTAAAAAATGTACTTGCAAAGAAGAAAGAATCCCATCATAGAAACATACTATGGGAACAGAGAAGACCAGGGTTCATCTTTAGAGAAGGACACTGAAGGAAAACAGCTTCTTCTACCCAAAAAGTAATGTGAAATGACTCCCTGTCCAGAGAGAATTTATAGAAAAACAAAAAAAAATTAAAAATCAGATGAGAGACATTGAGGAAAAACTAAAATTAATTAATTAATTAATTAAAATCATCCAGGAAAAATAAGATTATGGGGGAGCTAACCAACTAGAAAAGGAGGAATAGAATCTCAAAAACAAAAATAGTTCTTTGAAAATTAGAATTGGGTAACGAGAACCCAGTGAAGTTGTGAGAGACCAAGAAATAACAAAACAAATTATAAAGAATGAAAAATAGAACAGAATGTGAAGCAAGAAAAATGACAGATTTGGAGAATAGATCAAGAAGAGAAAATATAAGAATTATATTTCAGGACTGCCTGAAAGTTGTGACCAAAAAAAAAAAAGGATTTTGACACAATAATGAAAGAAATAATTCAAGAAAATTGTCCTGGAGTGCTAGAACATAAGGGAAAAGTAGAAATAGAAAAAAAAATCCATCCATCACCACTTCAATAAGATCTTTTGTGGAAAACACATAGGAACATTTTAGCCAAATTTTGAAACCCTCAGATCAAAGAGAAAATTTTGCAAGAAACAAGAAAAAAAACAATTCAAATATGGTAGACCTACATTTAGAATTGTACAGACAGGACTTTTCAGCAGTCACAATAAAAGACCTGACATTATATCTACAGACAATCAAAAGAACTAGGCCTGCTGCCAAAAATTTCATATCCAGCAAAATTATCTAAAATATTGAATAAGAAAAAATGGAAATTCAATGAACTTGCAGATTTTCAGGACTCCCTATCAACCAAATCCAAACTTAATAGAAAATATAACATAAAAGAACCAATATCAAAGTTTAATTTCAAGGAACTCAACATGGACAGATTGAAAAGATTGGGATAGAATTAAGGTAAAAATAATTTCGTCATACAAATGAGGTGAAGAGGAAGAATAGACACAGAGGCATTAAACAGAGGGGGGAGGAGAGCTTGTAGTTCTGAAAACCTACTCATATTGAGAATGGGTTAAATAGGTAACATATATACTATGAAGGGTATAACACCCTCCAAAATCTATAAAGAAATATATGGGAAATGAAGAGCAGAGAGAGAAACAAAAGGTGAGGGAAGAAGACAAAGGAGGGACCCATAGATTGGGACAAGTTAAGTAATTTCAAGACAAGTTAGGAGCAAAATTAAAGCAAAGGGTTCACAGAGATAGGAAAGAGATACATGCATGCATGTGTGTGTGTGTGCGTGTGTGTGTGTGTATCTTTTCTTAATAGCCTGTTTCGGGGTGGGGTGATGATGAAAGGGGTAAAAAAAGAATAAAGTTAAAAAGGGAGCAGCAGAGAGCAAAAGAACAATTTACAAGGAAGAAAAGATGGACACTCATGAATATAATTTCTTCTACTACTATATATACCTTCTTGAACTTATGTTTTGAATCCTCCCTGATGTTCTGCTGAGCATATGACAATGTTCTCTTTTGTTTTGTTTCATTTTGTTTTGTATTCCTTTTCACTCTTACTTTTTTTCTTATTCTGTTTCTTTAAATAAAATAAATTTGGAAAGAAAAAACTATATTAAAAAGAGAGAACCCCTCATGTAACAGGCAAAAAGCTCTCTCCCATATTTCTTCAGTGTTCTCTTGCTCATGCAACATCTTCCTTTAATCTCTTCCAGTATCTGCCCATGTGACTGTCTCCCAGAACCCCAATAAAAGCAAAAGAAGTAAGTGAAAGGAGGTTTTCTGAATAATTGTTAGACACAGAGGACTTTTATTTTTACTGCATTGAATATATAATATGACCACTGTTTTCTGAGTCCTTATGTCCTTAATGACTGAGAGTAAAATTTCCCTCTGTGGGATAAGGATACTAGAGTTGTATACAAAATATAAATTCCAAATTTTATATATTTTAGCTATTTCATGTAGTTCCTCAATCAAAATTCAGAACTTACCTAGAGCCACCCCTAAGAACCAATGAGGTTATTGAGTTAAGATTCTTGAGACATTATAATTTTTGTATTACAATTAATACAAGAACATGCTTTCTATCTGTAGGCTTAAAGATTGATTAAAAGTTTCTCCTTTCATCATCAGTTGTGGAAATGACTGAACAAGTTGTGGTACATGGATATAATGCAATACTATTACAACATAAGAAATAACAAACAAACATATTTCAAGAAAACCTGGAAATACATGAACTGATGCAAAGTAAAGTGAGTAGAATTGGTAGAACATTGTACACAGTAATAGCAAAACTGTGATATAATGGGCTGAGGTTTGAGTTGATGCACTTAGGTCCCAAGTACGTGAGGCTAAATAGTAATTGGGCTATACTCTATTAATATACATGATTGGATAAAAAATGGTCCCTGCCCACTCTCCGTGCAAGTCCTGATGTGTTGTAGAGGAAATGACGATTTTGGTGGGTGGAGGCAGAGAGAGGAAGAGGAAGAGATGGGTTCCTTTCTCCTAGCTGCTGGTCGTGTGGCTGCTGATCCAACTAGCTTCTTGACTCAGCTGCACGCTTTGCTATCGCCGATTCTCTTCCACCTCTGATCCTTCTTCACTGAGAATAAAGACTGATGATTTTCCCCTAACTTGAATTTCTGACTCCTGCTGATTTAAAAATACACGGTCTTCACAACAATTGATTTAGCTCTTCTTAGCAATGTGGTGATTCATGACAATTCCAAAAGATTCATGATGGAAAAATTTATCCACAACCAGAGAAATAGCTGGTGCACTCTGAATGAAGATTGAAGCATACTATTTTTACTTTTTATGTAGTTTTCTCCTTTTGTTCTATTTTCTTTTTCATAATATGCTCAATATAGAAATGTTTTATGTGATTGAATATATAAAAATACAAAACTGATTACTTTCTTAGGGAGGGAGAAAATCGAAAACCCTAAATTTTATTTCAAAGGAATTTTAAAATTGCATTTATGTTTAATTGGAAAAAATACTATTTAACAGATAAATAAAGTTCTCCTTACAAATAATATTATGTCAGTTAACTATCATCACAAAGGCATGTGCTTCAGTTAATGTGTCTAATAAGACAACAGGTACACATTTTTAAGATGGTTTGTAAAACCTGAGAACCTAAAAGTGAAAGAAGTTAATTTTTCTCTGCCAAAATTGAACCAATATAAAATAATTTACTTTTCTGTTTTTAGTCTCTATTCAATTAATAAGCCAAAATAGAAAGTTTTTATCCTTGAATATGCTTTATAGATAATAAAGTGGTTTCCCTACAACAACCTTTTCTAAAAATGTGCTATTATTCTCATTTTATAAATAATAAAATGAAGTTCAGAGAGGTTCAATGATTTGTATAGAGTCATATAGATAGTAACTGACAGATGTAGAACTCAAATTATTTCTTTGACTCAATTTAAAATGTAATTTTATGATACCATATTTCCTCAAAGCTATTTTTAATATATATCTGTATATAAGATTACTAAAACAAAATATTGATTAATTCAGTGTATTCTGAGAATTATCTCATCCATAAATGATTTTAATTATATAAATATATTAGACTCCATATTTCACAAGTACAAAAATGCCTTTGTTATTTGTGTAGATATTGTGAAAGACTTTTAAGAAACAAAGTGGTATGAGACTAAGTATTGGTCTTCAGAGAATATGCAGCCAAATACAAGGCATATATGAAAAGGTGAGTAACAACATAAGTATATGAAAATACAGTATGAATAGCAGAGGCACTAACTGATGTGGAATTTTAGAGAATGGAGAATCTCAGAAGAAGTATGGGATAAAATAAGGAACTAGACTAATTGAGATATGAGCTCTGTGGGTCCTGAAGGACAGGTAGAATTTTGAGGAAAAGTAGAGTGTGTCTTTTAAAGGGGGTAGACTACAAGCAAAAGGAAAAAGTTCGAAGAACAGAATCCATTAAGATAATGGGTTGAACACTGGATAATATGGAGTTGAGGTTTTATGTAAGAGTATCTTGAGCCATGATAATTTCTTCATATTAAAAATGTTAGACTAATTATTGCATATGCATGATATCTTTATGGGGGAAAAAGATCAATCCTTTTATTGACAGACTCAACTATCTAAGTCATAAATTGTTAAAGAATTTATGATAGTTGTTTTGAAAAAGATTTTAAAAAAGTGTTAGAGGGAGTATAGTCTATTAAAACAAGATAGAACATTATAGTATATATAATATATATATATATATATATTATAGCTGAGAATTGGTACTGCCATTCTGGAAAATAATTTGAATTTATGATCAAAATGTTACCAAATCTTTCGTGAAATATGGATAAAAGATTGATAGAATTTGACAAACATTTATTAAGAATTACCATGTGTAAGTCACAGTGCTAGATACTGAGAATACAAATCTAAAAAAGAGATAGTCCTTGCCCTCAAGAGGCATACAATGTATTGAGATGGGAAGTTCCACTAAAAAGATCAAATGATAAAAAGGTCTTGGATACACCAAACTATTCATAGCAGCACTTTTTTGTCATAGAAGAGAACTAGAAGCAAATTATGCCAAGTGATTGGAGGATGGTAGAATAAAATGTGCTTAAAAATGTAATTGATACTAATAATTATATGGAAACACCTAAGAATATTGCTTGATTCAGAGTCAAAGGACTTGATCTTGAATCATGTCTACCATTCATTAACTATGTGACCTTGGGCACATTACTCCTACACTAAATGATCTTGAAGATCTCTTCTAATCCCACATGCACAATATGGAAAGTCCGATTTATTCATAAGTATAAATGAACATAAAGAAAAAGAGAAATATATGCATAATTGTATTACTAATACAGAAAAACAGGAAATATACACAATAAACATAATAAGATAAATGAATATAATATTTTTTAAACAACAGCATTTGAGTCAAATATCATGACCAATGTTAATTCTAAATTACTGGAATAAAAGCAAACTGCACTTCTGTAAAGAAACAATGAGTTGTAAGAGTTAAAAGTCGTGAGTCATTTGAAATGACTAGATTAGATGGTTTTGCTTAACTTTTTTATGGGAATATATAATGGAAATTTGTTTATTCAGATGATACAGAGGCAGCAAAAAAATGTATCAGTAGAAAAGTATTTAAAATAAAATAATTATAAGTTTTCTCTTACCTCTAAAAAATAATTCAAGGGTTCATGTACAGTTGCTAAAAATACATTAACAAATTTTTCGGTTCTCTTAGAGTCATTCTTAGAATGTGAGAACATTCTTGGTCTAAGATAATTACAATGAAGTTAATCACTGAAATATTTCTCTTAGAAGCCTAGAGAGGAAGTAGGTTATTCTTTGAAAAACTGGGCTGCATGTCAACCACATAGTCCCTGAAGACTTGGAGACAATGTTTAATATTCCCAAAGCATTTGGATAAAAAGTGAAATACTCGACTATTGACTTAGCATCATGGAAACAGTGCCTGAAAAGCTGAGATAAATATCTTCTGGTTCTTTAATCTCTTATGAGGAAAAGATGATAAATTATTTTATTTAAATACCACCTCTTCCTCACACATTCCATGTTCCATACAATAAAAAGCCTATTTGCTGTTTTCTAAGCTTGGCACTCTATTATCCATCTCCAAGTTTTTGCACAGGTGATCTTACATGCCTGGAATGCACTCCTTCCTCATAGCTATCTCTCACAAAATACCTTATTTCAGATGTCATTTTCTTCAACAAACCTTTTCTGACATCCCTAGTTGTTACCTATCTTTCTTACTTTAAATGTCTTTGAAATCTTTGAATCATTGAAAATCTTTGAAAAGAGGGACTGCTTTTCATTTTTTTTATTTGTATCTCCAGTGTCTGTTCAAAATGCTTTATAAATAATAAGTGCTTAATAAATATGTGTTGAATTATATTGAATTGTAGATGTTAAACTACAACTATCCCTTCCATATTAAGGGAATTGAGGCACAGCATACCCATGATCTGGAAAAAGAAGATCCTTTTTGGTCTTCCATTCACACCAAGCCATTCATACCTTCATTCAATATAATTTGAATTATTATAGTATTAAAAGAAAAATATGTTAATATTACATAATATATATATATATCCTACATTTCATAATTTCTAAACTTTTTATGTGATCTTTTGATTTTGTGTGTCTTTTGCAGCCTCTATAAAACTCTGAAAAATTTATCATTTAATTTTTTTTTATGTTGATCTGCATTATATTGAAACTACAATAGGGAAAGTCACAATGTAGAAGAAATAACTGTATATACTAAATGTTTTACAATCCATTTTTCTGAAACCTTTAAACAGAAAAGGCACAAGGATTCTTTGATAAAATTTTCACATAAACAAGAGGAAACTGTATTAGAGAAAAACCAAATGTGCTCTCAATAATTGTGAGCACTTGATATCAAATATCCCATCACAGAAAAATTCAGTAAAAGAATCTAGATGTGTGCAGGCATCTAATTATGATCATTTTTGTTGTCCCAAATAGTAATGCATAAAAGGTTCTATTATACCATCAAATTGACTTATTCTACCAAATGCAAGCTGAAATAAGTGTATTTAGACCCTTGAGGTAGGAAATGAGGGGGATGAAGGAGAGAATGTATCAGGGAAGATCACAGGTAGCTTGTGCAGAAAAAAAAAAAAAGGTGATGGGAAGACTTTCAGGCTTTCTTTCTTTAGCTCTAATACTTAGTAGCTGATTTTTTTCTTCTTTGTAACCCCTCTCTACTCTCCTCCTCACAACCACCCCCCAAAGAATAAAAAGATAAGAGTGAAATGGTGAATATAGGAGGGGAAAAGAAGAAGATAATTGACACTTTTTTTAAAGTAATGAATTAAAAATGAAGTACCTATTAATTATGGAATAACTAAACAATATTTAGTATATTAATATAAAATTTTATATTATATTATATTATTATTATATATAGTATATATATACTGGAATAGTAAAAACTTTAATAAATCATTTTGGTACCCTAAACATTATACATGTGTAAAGGTTATATCTCTCCTAGTAGTGTGTTTATTACTTATGACTAATTTTTCTTCATTAGAACCCAATGTTCTGATTACCTCTTAATTTTCAATAATAATGGTCAGATATATGCTAAACATATGAAAATATTGCAGAAGTGAATATATCATGAAATCACCTAGAGAAGTGTTTGCTTGTTCACTCTATTTATAAGTCTGCTTTCTTCTGGGAAGTGTTTTTCTGTTATTACAATTATGACTCTATAATCAAAATGAATCACAATAGTGTATGAATATAAGAGGAAAGGTCAAGTCTTGACTCTGACCTTTACTAACTATGTGATCAAGGGCTACTCTAACATCTCAGTTTCACCATGTATAAGATAAGAATAATAATGTTTACACCAATTACTTCATAGTTGTTAGGAAAGTATTTTTTAAACCTTAAAGTGCTATAGAATTTTGAGATTATTATAATTTTTATTATTATTATCTGAGAAGAATAGTATATTACCATGATCAGAAAAGGAGTGTGGTATAAGTACAGAGAGCCAGCTTTAAATTCAGGTCTACTTGGGAATCAAATCGTACTTCTATGTAAACCTGGACAAATCACACAACTCTCGAAGACTCCTGGAATTAGTAGGTGGTGGGCTCTCCTCACCAAGCATTTCCTAAATAAATAAAATCATAGTTACAGATCAAAACTCATCCATGGCAGCGGGGGGGGGGGGAAGCAAAAAAATTAAAAATTATAAAATTAAAATAAATATTTAAAAAATTAAAAAATAGCAGCAACAACAGCAGCAGCAGCAGTAGTAATAACAGCAGTAACTGCAGCAGTATCAATAGTAATAGCAATAGCAATAGCAGCAGCAGCAGCAGCAGCAGCAGCAGCAGCAGTAGTAGTAGTAGTAGTAGTAGTAGTAGCAGCAGCAATAATAGTAGAAGTAGTAGTAGTAAAAGTTTTGGTGTCATAATAAAGAGCTAGCTACTTATTCAGGAAATGAAGGTCTTATTCTGCCCTCTAGAGATGTTTAATTAACTCTGCATGTTTAGTATATTACACAAGACATTTAAGCAAAGGTGAACATGGGTGGTATATACCCACATACTTATACTACTCATTTATATACAAATTATAGCTATATATGATATATTTTCATCAGTCATAGCTATTCTGATTTTATGATTGAAGGAATCCAGAGAAGTTTATGACCTCTTAAGAACACCACAAATGAAGGTGAATGTAGAAAGAATCTAACAATGATGGTTACTATTATTACCACAGTTTTCTTATTATATTGTTACTTTCCTCCAATGGTTTTCATAGGTAAATATTAAATACATATTTATGTGTTCTAGAAATTAACTTCTCCCATTAAGGAGAGGGTTCAGAATCCCATGTTTCTAGTATAAGAGGCAATGACCACCCAGCTGCTAAACTATGTGGGGAACACAGGAAAATATACCGTTTAAGGGAACTTTTGATGTCATTAACTCTACTGAGCCAAAAAAAAGAACCATGAAACTAATCTTTTAAAAGAACAGAATAGGAAATTATAAAAATATAACTGTTGTGTGTTAGTCCATGATTAAAATTATTTAGTCCTTAAAATGTCCACATTTATTGTTTGTGGTATTTAAAAAACACAAAACTTTAATTCATATTTAAGAACTTTGTAAAAAAAAAAAAATGATTCTGACTTGAGAGTTGACTTCCCCCAGCCCATTAAGCTCAGCACCTCTTAAATTCATGAGTTTTTGGCAGACATGCATAGAACCAATATCAGGCTCCTAACTATTCTCCTTATGGGATTTTTTAATTGAAAAAATAGTGTGCAAATGCAATAAGTGGTGATACTAAACAAAACATGGACATTTTTATGATGTATTTTTCCAAAATAATGAGAGGCACCAATGACTGGCTAATGTCTGGGAAAATGTTGCTATGAAAAAACTACTTGTTTTTGTGAATGCACTTCAAGCATATGTACACACAAATACACCATGAGTTTTTAGTGTATGCATGTGTGTGGTCTTACAGCTTCAGTATAGGCAAATGTTGCTTTCAGATTTTAAACTTATCTTTTTAGCATGGAAACTGCTTTTGTCTACCTATCCTACATATAATTTGAAAGAATGTTTTAATGGCTGTATTCTAAACTCATTCCAGAATTGACCAGCTGTTATACTGAAGAGTAGAAGATATAACCCCATTCAATATTACCCCATAAAAAAGACTTAACACATCTTGACCTTCTATGTTTCAGTCTTGCTATTGGTGCCAAAAGTCTAACTCTAGAGGGAACATAGTCTAGTTAATAAACAAAGACAAAATATTAATAGGTGAGTTTCTGAACCATTATGTGTTAGAAAGGGAAACTGGAATCTTTGGGAGTAAACCTGAACCTATAAGACTAATATAAAGAACAACTGAACCTTTGCCAATATAGCTCTTGGGGTTGATTGCTAAAGAAAGAATGTTAGATTGAATTGAGCCTGCAAAAGCTTTTAGATTTCAAACTAAGAGAAACCTCATGGTCCTTTCTGGTCCATTTCTCTTATTTTAGAGCTGAAGAGGTCCAGGAATATTAAGTGACTTGACCAAGGTAACAGAGATAATAGGGTTTAGAAGCAGGATTAGTATATTAGTATTAATGGGAGTAGTATAGTAGATTGGGTATGGTGTTTAGAATCAAGAAGACCAGAATTCAAATACTGCCTCCAATACTTACTAGCTCTTTGATCCTGGACATTTGTCCATTTAAGTTCTGTCTGCCTTATTTTTTTTCAGTCTTGTCTTACTCTTTGTTACCCCATTTGAGGTTTACCTGGTGGTTTGTAATTTCCTTCTCCAGCTTTTTATAGCTGTGAAAACTGAGTGAAACAGGATTAATTGACATCCCTAGGATCACACAGTCAGAAAGTATCTGAGGCTAGATTTAAACTCAGATCTTCCTGACACTAGGCCCAATGTTCTAGCCACTGTGCCAGCTAGAATCCCTAAAATGTAACAGGAAACTTAATAAATGCTTGTTTTCTTCTGGCTTATTTCAACCATAACACATTTTCCTGCCGGATCTGAGATAAAATTTTGTACATATTTACAAATGTTGTAACTATAGTGGTAATTAAAACATTGGGAAACAAAAATACTAACTAATTTAGAACAGCTGGATGAAAAAAAGGAAGAAAAGATACTGCATATGCTTATTTTTCAATTTTTGGAGTGTGTTATTCAAATATCCTAATGTCTGGCATAAATAACATCATTAAAATTAAGTAGTTAAATTCATTCTTTTCATAGGATCATCAAGGACAGATTTAGAACTAGAAGGGATCTTAAAATCTATCTAGTACAATCTGATTTTACAGTTGAGGAATCTGATGCTCAGATAGGTTAAAGAATTTGCCCAGTATCTCAAAACCAGTAAGTATGAGAATCTGGCTTTGAACTCAGGTCTTCTGATTCCAAGCCTTGCACTATTCTAATACCCTGTCTTTTGTTTAATAAGGTTTTAATGTGGGGTTACTGGAATTATGTGCTAGTAACCACAGTATCTGTATCTCTTTATCCAAATGTTCATACCCAGAGAATCATTATTGAAGGTGTCCTCATACAAAACACCTAAGTTTTTCTAAATTCAGTTCACTGATTTCAATTGTACTTACAACTCAAAAAGATTCCGATAATAGATGAAGCACATCAATGATTTATCTTCTGAAAGAGCAAGTCTTTCTTTAGGTATCATTGTTTTAAAATGGTTTACAATATACATTCTTACACTGGCTTCTCTGAAATTTTTTATTCAACCCCAATTCCAATTCCCAGTGAAGATGAATTTTATCAACAAAGTAGTCATTTTGTAGTCTTGAGGTTAGATGCCAAATCCAACATTCTTTCTTAATTCTCATTCTCCTTGCAGCCTTTGACAATATTGATCACTCTCTTCTCTCTTGACTTTCAGGCTATCACTCTCTCCTGGTTTTCTTCCCACCTACCTGACCACTCCTTTTCTATCTTCTTTGCTGAATCCTTCTCTGTCCTTGACCTTTTTTATTCTCCTTCTATACTTCACTGGGTGATTTCATTAGCCCCCATGATTTTAATTACCATTTCTATGCCTATGATTCTCAAATCTACCTTCCCTGCTCTAATCTCTCTACTTATCTCCAATTTTTTACAATTGTCTTTCAAACATCTCACATTGGATATCCACAAGACATCCTAAACTCAAAATGTCCAGAATAAAATTTATTAACTTTCTTCTTACTCCCTCCCCACATTCCAACCTTCTCTACTACTATAGAAAGCAATACCATCCTCCCAGTCCTTCAGGCTACTACCCAGGAATTTTCCTGGATTTCTCACTATCTCTCACCCTTCATATCCAAGATGTTACCAAAGTTACTGAATTCATCTTTGCAATATCTTTCAAATTTTCTCCCTTCTCTTTTCTTACACCATCACTATTTCAGTACAATTCTTTATCACCTCATGCCCTAATTATTGCCTGATGATCTCTACTCCCATTCATCCTCCATTCAGCCATTAAAGCTATTTTCTTGATCCTGTCATGCTTATTCAGTAAACTCCAGTGGCTTCCTATTGCAAATACAGTGACATTCAGAGCTCTTTATAACCAAGCTCCCTCCTTTGCAGTTTTCTTAAACATTATTTGCCATCTTACCTTCTTTGATCCAATGACACTAGGCTCCTGGTTATTACACGAATGAGACACTCTGTCTCTTTACTCTTGGTATTTTGCAAAGCTATCCCCAGCACTGCTTTTTTCTCTGCTCTCACTATTTACCTCTCTGGTTTCCTGTAAGCCCCAACTAAAATTTCACCTTCAACAAGAAACCTTCCTTAACCCCCCTTAACTTCAATGCCTTCCCTCTATTAATTATTCCCTATTTATCCTGCATGTAACTTGCTTTGTTTATTTATTTGTTTGCAGATTTTCTCCCTCATTAGATTATAAACTCCTTGAGGGAAGAGATGAATGTTTTTTGCCTCTTTTTGTATCTCCATCACCTAACACAGGGGCTGGCCCACAGTAGGCACTTAATAAATGTTTATTGATTCTTTGATTGAATTAGGCCATGGAACCCACCCCTTGGGGCACATTCAAAATTGCAATTTCTAGTTCCTGCTGAATATGTGGGTGCTTTGTGGTCTGATTCTGACTATGTAAGTCAAGGCTAAAGGATTTGTACTTCAAAATGATGAAAAGTCTCTTTAATGATTGCAGACCTGAAAGAGACAGTGACTCAGTGAATGTATAAAAGGCAGCAAACCATTCCTCAATTTCTTTCTTTCCAGTCAAGAATAGTGTTAAAGCTGTTTCAAGCTGCATTCTATGAGGTGTATAACAGAAACAACTTTTTTAAGTCTTAACACAGACTCTACGTAGTCATAAGGGCATGGCATCCAAAACCTAAAATACTGCTTACATAGACCAGAGTCAAGGTTCAGGCTGCCTCTTTTGCAGTTGCTTTTTCCTCAAATGAGTTGCATTTGGACCTATCCTGAGATGCATATATCCAGATCTGGGAATAAAGGTTTTAAGTTAAAAAATCTGACAACCTAAGTGAAAATTATGACTATTTACAAAAGTTTATATTGCTCAGATTAACAAGAGGAAAAATCCATTTAACTCTATCTTTAAAAGATAAATTGAACAAACCACGATTGAGCTCCCTTAAAAAAAAATGTCCAGGACCAGGTGAATTCTATTAAATTTTTAAAGAACAATTAATTCTAATACTATACAGAGTATTTGGGGAAAATGGGCAAAGTAGTTCTTTCAAATTCCTTTTATGGCATTGATACCTAAACCAAAAATATTAAAAAATAGTGGAAAGAAAAGTATAGACCAATTTCCCTAATGAATATGATGCAAAAATTTTAAATGAAATATTAAGAATATTATAGAAATATCACAAAGATAATATTCTATGACCAGGTGGAATTTATACCAGAAATGCAGGACTAATTCAATATTAAGAAAAATTCAGCATAATTGACCATATCACTATCAATAACTATATCATTAGCTATTTTCAGCAATACAATGTCTAAAGAACTTATGATGAAAAGTGCTATCTATCTACTTCCAGAGAAAGAATTGAAATTTCAGAAATACAAATTGAAACATATTTTTAATTATTCTTTGTGTATTTTTTTTTGTCTCTTGTTTTCTTTTGCAATGTAGCTAATATGGAAATGGTTTCCATGACTGCACATGTGTTATCTATATCAAATTACTTGCCTTCTCAAGGAAAGGGGAGGATAGACAGAGAACCAGAGAATTTGGAACTCAAAATTTTAAAAAGCAAATCTTAAAAGTGTTTATTTACATGTATGTTGGAAAAAAATAAAAATTATATGTAAAATGAAATACTGACAACACAATAAAAAGAAAATATTAGAACTCAAAAATAAGGGGGAGGGGGGATGCTGATAACCACTGTTCTAGTCACTGGTAAACTAAGGCATATCATAGCATTATAGATTTGGAAGTAGAATAGATTTTAAAGGTCCTCTAAGTCAAATCTTCCATTTTACAGATAAGAAAATTCAGCAGGATTTGAGTTTCTCTGGGCTCCAAATTCACTTTTCTCAGAACTGTAAACAAAATATCTAAAATGATCTTTTTAGTTTAAAGCAAAGAGATTGTGAGTTTGAAATCCACAGTATATGAGGCTCTCCTGTGAATAAAGAATAATTATATTTACTCTGTAATTTATATTTAAATATAAATAAATTATATTTATTCACTAAGAAGTAAAAACACTGGGAAGTCTCTTATATAATATGTCTCCTCTCATTGGAGCTGAGGTAGGCTACTATAAAAATCCTTGATGCTCTTCTAATTGTGAAAAAAAAACTGATAAAAAAATTTTCACGGACTATTTGAAAGATAGTCTTGGTATTTGAGGTATTTCTATATTGTCAAAAGTAATAAAATAATGTTAAGTATAAATTGTCCCAGAAAAACATAACAAACTTGGGTTTTTTCCTCCTTACTTTTTAAATCATTTTAAAGCATTCTTTTTATTGGCTATATTTCTCAGTGAATTCCAATAGAAAATAAATTATTCAAATTAGAAAACTATGGGATTTTGCTTTTCTTCCTGCTTTCTTAAGGAAAGCTTCACTGGAATCTATTTTTTGAAGTAGCTGACTTTCAGTCAGAAGAAAAAGGGCAAACATTGCCCATCATCCTCAGAAAAAATGAAAATAACTTCTGGGAAAAGCAATGACTTTGGATGACAGAATAAAGTCCATTGGGAATTATTAATTGACCTATAGCATATGATTTTTAAAAAAGTTTTATTTTTCTCAATTGTACATAAAAACATTTTTAACATTGATTTTTATAATTTTAAATATTTTTTCAAGTTTCTAATACTTCTTTCTCCTCTTCTCTCCTTGAGAATACAAGTACTTCAAAACAGATTATATATGTGTAGTTATGCAAAACATATTTTCATTTAGTCATGTTGCAAAAAGGAACACAAATGAGACAGAGAGAAAAAGAAAGATAGAGAGAAGAAAAACTTACAGTTTAAAAAGTATGCTTTAATCTGCATATAGACTTTATCTTTCTCCCTCTGGTATTGTCTTGAATTATTGTATTGCTGAGAATAATTAAGTCATTTACAGTTTATCATTGTCCAATGTTGCTATTATTGTGTACAATGTTCTTCTGGTTTTATGTTTCATACTGCATCAGTTCATGGAAATTTTCGGATGTTTTTCTGAAAGCATTCTTTTCATCATTTCTTATAACACAATAGTATCTCATCATAATCATATACAACTTGTTCAGCCATTCCCCAATTGAAGGACGTCTCCTCAGTTTCCAGTCCTTGCACCACACAAAGAGCTGCTATAAATGTTTTGGTGCACATAAGTCCTTTTCCTCTTTCTTTGTTGTCTTGACGATGCAGACATTATAGTAATATTTCTGCGTCAAAAAAGCATGCACATGAGGCAGCTAGGTGGTTCAGTGGATAGAGCACCAGTCCTAAAGTCAGGAGGACCTAAGTTCAAATCTAATCTCAAACAGTTAACACTCCTTATCTGTGTGACCCTGGCAAGTCACTGAACCTCAATTGCTCCAGCAAAAAAAAAAAAAGTACAATTTTGTAAGCCTTTGAGCACAGTTCCAAATAATTTTCTAGAATAGTTGAACCAGTTCACAATTCCACCAGTGATGCATTAATGTACCGATTCTTCTATATCCCCTTCTAAAGTTGTCAATTTCTTTTTTTTATTATATTATTTGATCTGATAGATGTTATGTGGTACCTCAGACTTGTCTAAATTTCCATTTCTCTAATGAATTGTGATTTAGACTTTTTTATATGACTAGAGATAACTTTAGTTTCTTCTTCTGAAAACTGCTTATTCATATACTTTGACCATTTATCAATTGGGAAATTGGCTCATATTTTTATAATTTTTTCTTCTTTTTATATGTGAAATGAGACACTTATCAGTGAAACTAGGTATAAGTTTTCTCTCCAGTTTCCTATTTCCCTTCTAATCTTGGCCACATTTGATTTTATGTATGCGAAAGCTTTTTAATTTGATGCAATCAACATTATCCATTTCATATTCTATGATGCTATCTCTTGTTTGTTCAGAGATTTTTCCCTTATCCATAAATCTGACAGGAAAATATTCCATATTCCCATAATTTGCTTATATCACCTTTTATGTCCATTTATCCATCTGACTTTATTATAACATATGGTGTGAGAAGTTGGTCTATACCTATTTTCTTACCATACTTTTCTACATTTTCTAGTTTTCTCAGAAATGTTTGTCTAATATGATTGTTGTCCCAAAATCTTGGATGTTTCAGTTTGTCAACCACTGTATTAGCATGGTCATTTATTACTATATAGTGTGTACCTAATCTATTCAACTGATTCAATACTCCATTTCTTAGCTAATATCAGAATATTTTGATGACTACTGCTTTGTATCGCAATTTGAGACCTGGCACTGCTAAGCCAATTTCTTTTATTGTTCCCATTGATTCTCTTGATATTTGTGGAATTTTTATTCTTCCAGATGAATTTTTTTTAATCTTTATAAAATTTTTGGTAATTCAATTGATATGGCACTGAATAAGTATACTAAGATAGAATGTCTTTTTTTTATTGTCTTGGCATATGCATGAACAAATAATTTTTCTCCAATTGCTTAGATCTTATTCTATTTGTATAAAAAGTATTTTGTAATTGTGTTCAGATAATTCCTGGGTTTCTCTTGGCAGGTAGACTCACAAACATTTTATATCATAAAGTTTTTAATGGAATTTCTCTTTCTCTCTTGCTACTGGACTTTGTGGGTAATGTACAAAATGCTGATGATTTATGTGGGATTATTTTATATGCTGCAAATTTTGAAGACATTAATTATTTCAATTAGTCTTTTAGTCAATTCTCTAGGATTTTCTAAGTATATCATCCTATTATCTGAAAAGAGGGATAGTTTTGTTTCCTCATTGTATATTCTGATACCCATAACTTCTTTTTCTTTTCTCATTGCTAAAACCCTTCTTAAGGGCTGATTTCCATTTTTGGTGTGTGTTTGCCACTCAACTTTCACCAGTGACTCCAAGAAGCTATAGCATCTGCAGCAGTCACATACTAGTAAACTGTTTTGACAGATGGGATTAACCAGATGTGATAAGTGGGGGGAGGGGAGGGACTCAAAGTTGTCAGTGAGATAGAATGGTGTCTATGTATGTAATGATTTCCCCTGACAGAATGGGTAGATAAGAACAACAGCCTTGAAGATAGCTGAAAGCAGGCACTGTGGAGTGCTTAGAACTTGGTTAGACATTCCGGAAAGCAATTTGGAACTATACTCAAAAATTTTTCATACCCTTTGATCCAGCAGTGTTATTCCTAGGCCTATATCCCAAAGAGATATTAAAGAAGGGAAAGGGACAAGTATGTGCAAAAATATTTGGGGCAGCCCTTTTAGTAGTTGCTAGAAACTGGAAGCTGAATGAATGCCCATCAACTGGGGAATGGCTAAGTAAATTATGGTATATGAATGTTATGGAATATTATTGTTCTGTAAGAAAGGACCAGCAGGTTGATTACAGAGAGGCTTGGAGGGACATCCATGAACTGATGCTGAGTGAAATGAGCAGAACCAGGAGATCATTATACACTTCAACAACAATACTACATGATGATCAATTCTGATGGACGTGGCTCTCTTCAACAATGAGAGGATACAAATCAGTTCCAATTGAACTATAATGAAAAGAACCAGCTACACCCAGAGAAAGAACACTGGGAAATGAATATGGACCACAATATAACATTTCAACTCTTTCTATTATTGTTTGCTTGCATTTTTGTTTTTTCTTCTCAGGTTATTTTTTACCTTCTTTCTAAATCCGATCTTTTTTTGTACAACAAGGTAACTATATAAATATGTGTATATATATATATATATATATATATATATATATAGTATTTAACATATACTTTATTTAACATGTATGGGACTACCTGCCATCTAGGGAAGTGGGTGGAGGGAAGGAGGGGAAAAGTTGAAACAGAAGTTTTTGCAAGGGTCAAATGTTGAAAAATTACCCATGCATATGTTTTGTATGTAAAAAGCTATTTAAAAAAAGAACTTGGTTAGATATCAAAAATGTCACGGTCATCCAGTGAATCCTGAACCATTACCCATCATCTTGACTTTTGTCACTTGGCTTCTATGACTGGAAGAGAGAATAAGGTCAACGATTTTGTGCATCTATGTTTCCCTTAAATCTAATTTATACTTAAGTCAAAAGTCATCACCCAGACCATTTCACCATCATCAGTGTATATGATCTGACCATTAATAATCTTAATGAAGTCAAAGAAAAATTTTATGATGACCTGGAGATCCTCAATATCAGTATGCCATAAGAAGATAAGAATCTAATTCTGGGTGACTTTAATGCCCAAATAAGCACAAACTATCAGACATAGCAACAACTCATTGGGTAAAATTGAGTTAGAAAAAGCAATATCAATAATCACTTACTATTTAAGATGTGCCTTAGGAGCTTCTTATAACCAACATTGTCTTCTGTTTTCTTAAATGCAATAAAACTTCATGGATGCAACCGCACAACAAATATTGGTATTTAATAGATTATGTCATTGAGGGAAAAGAGACAGGATGTAAGAGTGATAGACAAGTGTGGCACAGAGTGCAGGACTTACACTCTCTCCAACCTAAACATTCACATTAAACAAAAGTGGCAGCCTGAAAGCAAGACAATATCAGAAGATTTAATGTCAACAGATTATAGTACTTCTCTGAGCATAAATGGTTTGCTGCTAACTTGGAGGGAAAACTGAACCAACACATAATTGTCAACAGTGGAGTGGAAAAGGAGTGAGCAGTTTTTAGAAATTTGATGTACAGCACACATTTATTCATTTGGGCTACAACATTCACAAACATCAAGGTTGATTTTATCAAAATAATGGGAAAATTCAGAAGCTGTGAAATAAACAAACAAACAAAGAGAACTCCACAGGATTTACCAGGAAGGATAGTTTGTCCATCTCTAAGAAGGCAGTTTTTAACTTCATCAAAAGTATAGTACCATCAAAGCCTAGAGAAATGTGGGATTCTTGGCTCAGTAAGAGACAGATGAAATTCAGTTTTATGCTTGTTAGTAACAACCCAAAGTACTTTTACAAAGCCCTGAAGGCTATTTAGAAACCAAATACCTATAGTGCAACTCAGCTACTTGAATTGAGGGAGCTGCATTGATTAATGATAAGAACAAAATGTTGAAGAGATGGGCTGAATCCTCCCATATCATTCTCTATAAATCATCATTATTCTGAAGCCATTTATTGTATGCTTTAGGTTGAAGTCAGTGCCTCTCTAGATGAACTTCCAATTGAAGAAGAGGTTTTGAATGCCATTAGGCTCCTCTTATGTAGCAAAACACCTGGTGCTGATTCTATTCTAGGTGAGATTATTCAAAAGCAAACTGAAATTTTGTGAAACATGACCGAAGAAGTTATCCACCAGGAGTTCAACAATGTCTTCCTTATTCTTCCCTATAAAGGAAAAGAAAATCAATTGTCCTATGTCAATCACTACGGGGGAAGAGGAGTTGTCTCTCTTTTAGTCATCTCTGGCAAGGTTCTTGTCAGAATCCTTAATAGTCTGATCATTCACTTGGAAATGAGTCATTTATTGGAGAGCCTGTGTGGCTTCAGTAAGTCAGTGAAACAGTTAATATGATGTCTACTACCTGAAAACTCTAGGAGAAATATCAAGAGCAGCACAGACGTATGTTAACAATGTTCATGAATCTGACCAAGGCCTTTGATATTTTAAGTGGTATGAGATTGTGGAAGATCATGGCAAAATTTTATTGCTCAGAATTCGTCAATATTATATGTTATTTCCACAATGACATGCCTGCATGGGTTCTGGTTCACGGACAATGCTCTTGTGCTTTTTTGATCACCATTGAAATAAAGCCGCTCTGTGTGCTTATTCTGGTGTTTTTTAACATGACGTTTTAAGTGTTTTTGTCAGATGTCTTCAATAAAGACAAAAATGGCATTAAGATCAACTGCCTCACAAATGGTAAATTATTTAATTTGAAAGGCTACAAGTCAAAAGTAAAGTAGAAGGATAATTGGTGTGTGACTTTTTATGTGAAGGTGAATGTGCATTAAGATTGAAATGCAACAAAACAAGAATCGATTCCCTGCATTTGTGTGTTAAATTTGTCCTAACAATTAACACCAAGAAAATAATGGTTCTTCACTACCCAGCACTAGCATCTATATATGAAACCATTGTTTTTTATTATTATAGCTTTTTATTTATAAAACATATGCATGGGTAGTTTTTCACCATCAACCCTTTGCAAAACTTTCTGTTCAAACTTTTCTCCTCCTTCCCCCCACTCTCTCCCCTACATGGCAAGTAGTCCAAATATGTGTTAAATATGTTAAAGTATATGTTAAATACAAAATATGTATACATACTTATACAGTTATCTTGCTGCTCAAGAAAGATCAGATCTAGAAATAAGGTAAAAAAAAAACCTGAGAAGGAAAACAAAAATGCAAGCAAACAATAACAGAAAGAGTGGAAATGCTATGTTGTGGTCCACACTCATTTCCCATAGTTTTCTCTCTGGGTGTAGCTGATTCTCTTCATTACTGAACAATTGGAACTGGTTTGGATCATCTCATTGTGGAAGAGAGCTACCTATGAAACCATTGTTTACAGAAAATAGAGAAATTTTGAGTGTTACATTTATCTTGACTTTTCAGGGGTAGTTTTCAAGTATATTCTTATATATAATGAGGTTAACACTCACATTGTTAACTCAGCATTTGGAAACTTTGAAAGAAATTGTGAGGGAGAAAGGGTATTGGGCTGTTTATCAACAAAGACATTGTGTTGCTCTCATTGTTATATGACTGTACACAGTTATGACAGCTTACCAGTGCCATGCCAGGAAACTGAAATGCTTCCATCTGAATTGTCTTAGAAAGATCCTGAAAATCATCTAGTAAAAGAAAACATTGACTTTTAGTTCTTCTCTAGATGAACTGCCAACCATTTAAATTCTAATGCAGATTATGCAACTCTAATGAGCTGACTATATTGTTTGTATTATATTATATTGCCAAAAGTAGGTTTGCTTAAGACTATTTTACAGACACTTCACACAAGGAAGTGCCCACCAGAAAACAGAAGAAGCAATACAAAGCTCAAAGTTTCTCTGAAGAACTCTTGAATCAATTGTGAAACAAGGGAGAAATTAGCCCAGGATCTCCCAACATAGTGTGCCCACATTAAAGAAAGCTCTGTCCTCTATGAGCAAAGCAAAATTGTAGTAGCTCAAAAGAAACATATGATGTGCAGATTTAGAGACATCTTCACTCCAAATGTTCATATGGATTATATATGGCTGACCTGTAATAAAGCTTTCTGAGTTCATATTGGTCTAATAAGCCAGAGTCAGGCTCACTGTGTTTTGACCCCATAGAGTGATGTCATTTTTATCTTCTTTGAGTATGAAGGATAACAACCAACTACTGATATGGTCAATTATATGGATAAGTCTTCCTGATACTGCACCAAATCTGCCTTCCTGTTATAAATCCCTCCTGGTCATAGAGCATAATTTTTGTCATGTATTGCTATAATCTCCTTGCTAGCATTTTATTTATTTTTAACATTAATATTCATTAGGGAAGTTGTTCTGTAGTTTTTTAGTTACTCTTCCTGGTTTAGATATTAAAACCAAATCTATATCATAAAAGAAATTTGGAAGGACTCCTTCTTTGCCTATTTTCCCAAATAGTTTTATAGTATTAGAATTAATTAACCTTTAAATATTTCATAGAATTCACTTGTGAATCCATCTGGTCCTTGTTTTTTCCCCCTAGGGGAACTCATTTAAAGCTTGTTCAATTTATTTTTCTTTTTATTCTTTTCTATATTTTAATTACTATTATTGTACCAATTTACTTTATGTTTTCTATACATATAAGTTTCTTTTTTCTAGTTTGGCAGCAGTTCAAATTCATAATGTATTATCATCTTGGGGAATATAAAGTAAGAACGGGTGAAGAAAGATGAGAAAAGAGGCTACAAATGATTAACCACTAGTTATTTTCCATATTTTCCTTCAGTGTTTTCCATTTGAAAGGAAAAAGAACCTTCCAGAGCTCAGCAAGTACAAAACTGTTTGATACATAGCCCAGGAAAAAAAAGACCAAAACAAACATGGACCCATAAGTCCATGGGAAGGACAAGAAAAGGAAAAAGAAGAAAATATGTATTTCCAGGTTGGATTCAAAGGTTCTTCACTCAGATTAAAACTATAGTCTGATGACAAAAAATTAACCCTCCCCTCATCATAATTAGCTCCTTAACAGAAACAAATGAGAATGTCCTTTTTTATGGGAAAGAAAACTCTTCACAGCATCATGAGGAAGAAAGTAAAATATTGAAAAAACAAAACAAACAAAAAATTTTCCAAACTTTTTTCTGATATTCCTCTGGGCAAAAGTTATCAGAGCCTCTGTTTTTCAAAATTTGTCAAATTTCCATAGCTATGATTTTCCTGACTTTCTTAAAAATGGCAGGTATAAGCATGATAGCAATCCTCGCTTGAAAAACTGAGTACAGGAAATTGATGTCTCTGGTTAAAAGAGCCAGACTTTATTGGAAATGGGTAGATAACACATGTGTGATTCCACAAAATAATCCAGGTCAGACACCAGGTACCAAGGAAAGAAGGGCACATTATAACATCATTTGTAAGAGGTACTTTGTACTTCCCCAATGCATGGATCCTGATTTCCTCAATTCTGGGTCACATAAAAGACAAAAGAAAGAGATCTTGCTGCAGATAAAGCAACCAGATGAAACTACAGGAACCTGCCTAATGTACAATGCGGGAGAACAGCTATTCAGAAATCTTACCCTAGTCAGAGACATTAACCTAGTGAAGAAACACAAGGTGATAGAACAAGTGGTACCAGCCACAACCTTTTTTTCAAATGGAGAGATGTATAAATGTAGAAAAGGATAGTGGAGTTGCTCCTAGGACTGTCATTTACCAACTGAGATTAATAAGAACAGAATAAGGCAAAAAGCGGAGAACAAGAAATTCAGTTGTCTTTTTATAAAGCTTTACAATCGCATTTCACCATTCATTTTATAAACACAGTTCTGAAATTAATCTCAAACAGCCCTATCTCAACTTGAAGCCTAGGAATAAAAAAATACAATAATGGGGTCAGTATTTCCTTCTTTCTTAAGATCTGTATCCAAAGAATTAAGTCCCTTCAATAGCAAAAATCAATGGAGCTCTAAAAAGATGAACACCTACCAACTCTGCTACTTGAGAGAAAAGCCATTCAACTACCCTGCCATAATGCCACAAAAAAAGGCAATGGGCACTAGATAGCCTTGGAAAAATGGTAACGCTTTGAAAAAGGAGAGTTGAGCTATTGTGAGTATAGATAAAACTTCCCTTGAAATAGAGACCCTGACCCTACAAGCAATGTATGCTCAGTGACAAGTAGGCTCACACCCACCTCTCAGGCTTGTTAGTTAGCAGATCTTCACTGACCTATATAAAAAGGAATCAGTGGTAGGTAGCTCTTGATTGCAATAGGAATAGGAAAGTTTTTTTTTAAAGACTGCTTGGGAATTTCAGTTCTAGAAAAGGTGGAGTTTCCTAATTCCCCCCTTCAAATTAGTGCCCTTAAACTGTATTGGTCTTCAGGTTTATTCCTGCTACTCAGAATTGGACCCAGTTGGATGGCTGTGGTATTTAGTTTGGAACAGAACTGGATGTAGTACTGAAATCTCCCCATAGATCAGTCATTGAAGAAGCAGGAACAGGACCAAGAACAGGAGCAGGTCTTTGAGGCAAGAACAGAAGAATCAGAGTATAACAGGATATTAGCATCATTGCCTTGTTAGATTTCTGGATGGTAGGTGGGGTGACATGAGTAGCAATGGGTACTGAAAATGAAAGTGGGGAAACTAATCACTCCTCCCAAGTAGAGGGGGCAGTATTCACCTCTATTTTTTGTTGTTGTAATATTCCCACTACTCAATTTGAACATGTGTCTTTCCTTAAGGCCTACATCCAACCTAAGGAGAATATCCATTTCGTGAGATTCTTTGGTGATCTCACATACCTACTTTACCCATTTGAATCTTGGTGATCTTGCAAAGAAATGTTTAAATCAAAGACATCACTCTATCTGTAAAGCCAATACCAATGTGGTAAGACAGGGCATCTGAAAGCTCAATGTTGGCAAAAAGATAAAGTGAAAGAATAGGGTGGGAGAACAAGACCCAAAACCCCATACCCAAAATGCAACAAGGGCTTCTACTGGGCATCAGAATGCAAAGTGACTCGGGGAAACAGGTCCTGGATTCCAGGACCCCAGGCTAAAAGCACTTGGGACATGATGGTAGCCACTGTTAAACCCAGAGAGTCTTTAAATGGGTGTACCACAAGCAAAAACAGACAGTGGACCTGCATATACTTCTAAACATTTTGCACACTTTTACATACTGATAAGCACAGTATCAGGATTTTACAAACCACTGGCATACCTTTTAATCCTCAAGGACAAGCAATAGTAGAGAGGAGAAACAGAGACATCAAGACACTTCTCCAAAAGCAAAAGAAAGGGGGAGTCACAGATAATCCTAGAGAACTTCTAAATTTAGCTCTTTATACTATTAATTTTCTGATTTTTGATAAAGATGCACTGGCTCTGGCAGACAGGTTTTATAACCCACCAGAAGGGTGGTGTCCAGTGTGAGCAGCTCCACTATCTTTAGATAATCACCAGGTGATGTGGCGAGATCCAGAAAGTGGTGAATGGAAGGGACCAGATAGGTTAACTGCTTGAGGTAGAGGGTTTGTTTGTATCTCTACAGATGGAGAAGGCATCAGATGAGTGCCAACAAACCTCATCTGTCTTGTCCATCAGAAAGAGGTGGAAAAAGAGAAGACCCTCAAAACAAAGAAGAAGACCCAGGAAAAATCTGGTGATTCCATCTCTGACTAAATGTGCCACTGAAAAAGCATGGCTGTTAACCCAATGTGTGTGGCAATTTACTCATGAACATCAAAAATTGTTAATGAGACTGTTGCAGGGTTTTAAACCCTGCAGGAATCATTGGATTCCCTGATACATGAAGTGATGGACAATAGATTAGTTTTGGACTATCTCTTTGTTAAGGACCATGCCTAGGTAAAAGGCAGGTCAGTTCTCCAAGAGCCTCCACAGCTATGAATCATAAACTTGAAAGAGTTGCAAAACAGACTTCACAAATGTTCCTTGTGGATTGGGAATGAAATAAATTGGAGGGAAGAGGAGGAGGTCAGAGAACAGCAACCGCTTCTCAGTCTCCTTGTATCATCATCATCCTCTCACATGAAGAGATCCATTCTACAGGTCTGATTAGCTCTCCAGCAGCCACTGGCAGGTTGCTCTCAAAACGTATGGCAACCGAACATGGGGTATAAGAAACACAAAAAACAAAGAAATAGCAGTGTCCGAGAGCTGTTTGTGAGTAGGATCCTCCCAGAGTTCCTTCAGTAACTTGCTGGGAAAGAAAGGGAGAAGAGACCCGGTAAGACTTCTTTAATCGGGATAATTAAATGGACCAACACATCAAAGAGTTGAGCCAGGAGACTGATGAAAGATTTATGAAAAATAACTATTCTGATTATAGTCCTCTTCTCCCTTTAAAAGTTTGCCTCCATGATATCTCACAAGCTTTATCTCACAAGCTTCAACACCTGCTATAGTGCTATTTGCATTCCCTAGGATGTGGACTCAGATACCAAAATCTTCATACTTGTATAAGTTTTATAAGCTGTCATATCACAATTGACTGATTAGTCAACAATCATTTATCATGTGCTGGTATAGGTGTTGGGAAAACAAAAATGAAATAAGGCATAGAGCCTGCCTTGAAGGACTTACAAGATAAGTCACTTTTTTGATTCATATTGAGCTTATCGTTGTTTAAGAAATAGATCTTTTTTCATATAATTTGCTGTCCTAACATTTTTAGTTTATCCTCTCCTTGGATAATTAGCTTTTTTGGACATAAATATACAACCTTAATCTCTATTATATTTCATCTGGTTAGCTTTTGCCACTTTGCCCATCATTTCAGCTTATCAATATCACTTTGGACCCTGACTCTGCAATTCAATTTATCTCTCCCAGCTTCATTTCAATCTACATATTTTATAAGCATGCCATTTATGTTTTCCTCTGAGTCCTTTCAACAGGACTAAAGTGAGGATTGAACCATTTTTCACATTGCTAAGGATCTCTTTTTGGGCTATCAATCCATTACTAAAATTTCATTTTAGTAATTTGACTAAATTCATAAAATGATCCTATTATCTGGGTTATATTTTTTTCATTTATCCATAAAGATACCAGAAGAGATTCTCCAGTGATTTAATGAAATTCCAATAAATTGTCTGAAGTATTCCTTTTCTCTGTCTACTAAACTTGCTTTTAATAACCTAAAAGTGTGTGTGTGTGTGTATGTGTATGTGTATGTGTGTATATATGTGCACACATGAATGTATAGGAAAGGAGAGAAGGTGAAATTGAAATTTTAAAAAACAACATTAGAATGTATACATTTGAATGCAATTGAACAAAATCTATGTGTAGCAAATAGGCTATGAGCTTACTCTCAGACTGAGACCCTGAGGGTCTTCCCCTACCAGATTCATTTTTTTTGATTGGGTATAAAAGACCATTCTCTGCCCCTTCCCTAGCCTTAATTACTGATTGGGCATTGCCTCAGTGAAACTGAGACCTGATAAACACCTTAATTTAAAAAGACCAATGTCTCCCATTTTGTCCAAGGCCATCTCCAGTCATCCTGATCTATATCTTGTCACTGGATCCTGATAGCTCTGGAGGAGAAAGTGAGGCTGGTGACATCACACAACCTTCCCTCACTTCAATAAAATTCACTTGCATGTCAGCTCCCTGATGTAATGGTCATCTTCAAAAATAAAGAGACTTGTCTTTGGCTCCATCTAATAACAACATCAACTAACCTTTTACACTGTGATTTTTTTTCCCCCAAAGATATGGTAAAAATGAAAGTAGAAAAAATTTCTCTTGTCATCCCAAAGGTAAATTTCCCCTTTTCCCAACTTGGTCCTGGGGAGCAGAGTTTAGCAGAGTTTCTTCTTAAATTACTTCTGCCAAGATTACATTCAGATGTGACCTGAGTCTTCATCTCACCTACTGAATGGGACCTGAAGGTCACTCCCAAAGGTTATTTGTGTCTTAGAGCATGAATGTTTGGCCATTTATAAAACCAACCTTTAACATTTCAAAATTCACAATTATTTACCTAGTTAAAAATAGAAAATATGTCAGTATAGACTAAAATCTCAGGTCTGTACCGTCAAGTGATCCCAAACCTTCTTCCTTTACAGCATTGTCTCTCACCAAATGCAATCAAGGAATTAGATCAACAGATCACAAAGAAAAGAAAAAATAAATAAAGAGGCTGACGAGAAAAAGCTTGAGTCTCAATCACTATTGTCTTTTGAAGTCACTTCCACTTCTGACTATCTAGCCACTCAAAAGATTTCTCGTAACTGGGTATTTAGCAGACTAGAACCATTTACACTAAATGAGTGCATATGCACAAAATGTCTTCCAGGATATTTCCATTACATGCCATCTTAACTCATAGAAATAGGTTCTCTAGCTTCTACCACATGGAAAACTTGTATCATAATTACACTAATGAATTCAACATATGCACCAATCCTTGTTATATGTGCACCACCAAGTGATCAATTTAAGACTATAGATTTAGAGTTAGAAGAGAGTTCAGAGGCTGTCTGGTTCAAAGCTCTCATTTTATGGATGAATAATCTAAGATCTAAAGAAATGAAGACTGCCACCCAACATCATACAGGTAATATGCATCGGGGGGGGGATTTGAATGTATTTTCTTTTATCTCCATTTTTTTTTACATCTTATCTAGTTATAATATATTAAATCTGGAGCAGACAATATAAAATTAAATCAAATAATAAGCATTGATTAAAGGTTTTCTATAGCTAAGCTACCTAATCTCTTCAAATGAAGGAAAAATGCAAATAGGATTCTAACAGGAATTCAAAGAACTCATTTTAATTTTGATACAAATAAAATCTCATTATAGTAAATGAATAACCATTTGCTGGAGTTGTTATTGAAGGGAGTCAAATATAGTTCAGACTTGATAACCTGAAAAGTCTCTTCAAAGTCTAAAATTATATGATTTTGTCTCTGTAGATTAAATTCATTATGGACTATGAGGGCAGCTAGATGGTGAAGTAGATATAATGTCAGGTCTGAACTTATCTTCCTGAGTTCAAATCTGGCCTCAGATACTTACTAACTGTGATTTTGGACAAATCATTTAACCCTTTTGCCTCAGTTTCCTCATCTGCAAGATAAGTGGAGAAGGAAATGGCAAATCACTGCAGTATCTTTGCCAAGAAAAACCCAATTTGGGTCACAAAGAGTCTGACTAAAATGACTGAACAGCAGCAACAATAGATTCTTGATGGAGAAGACCGGTCTTCATGGTGAGTCCCAACACAAAATATTTTTTTAAATAAAGTTTTATTACTTCAAATACATATGACAAATAGAATTTCATCTATTATAATAAAATGCTGTCTTATTTCTTGTATTCTCTCCAAATGGGTAAGTAAATATAAATTGCTTTAGGTTTTTGAAATGTTTTTATTAAACATCTATATTTGCAAAGCACTGTCACATTCATTAGCTACTTCAGTTTTTTTTGTAATAAGTTTGCAAATGTCATCTCCAATTTGCAGATTGCAAAACTGAAGTTCAGAGAGATGAAATGACTTGCTAGTGAAGAGTCAGGATTTGGATCCAGATCTTTTGATCCCTATATGGACAGGTTATGTCTCCTATAGAATATAAGTTCTCATGGGCAAAGACTTTGCCTTTTTTGTCACAGAACCTTCAGTGACTGGCACATTGCAAGTGCTCAGTAATTAATCGGACCTACTTTAATGAAAAACTTTTCAATTAGCATGGTAAATACTTATATGCAAATAAGTGTTTCTATACTGCTGGAGGCTCCTTCAACACAATTTGTGTAAGTAGTTTGATATGCTCACAAATGTCAATTTTGGCAAACTGATTTGTTTCAGAAAATGTACAAAGACAGATTAAAAATTGTTTTCATCTAGATAATTGAAGCTTAACTGCTTCTGAAAACAAATATGATTTGCTTTGTCATTTACATAGGAACTCTGTTAGAAAAGGGCCATTCATAACTGAGATTTGAGTTCAATATTTATCTACTGAAAGAAGCAGCCAGGTGGTATAGTGAGTAGAGAGCCACTCTTGGAGCCAAGAAAACCTGGGCTCATGTTTAACATATATAGAACTACTTGCCACTTGAGGTGGGGAAAAAGGGGGGAAATTGGAACACAAGGTTTTGCAAGGGTTAATGTTGCAGAATTATCCATGCATATGTTTGGAAAAATAAAAAGCTTTAATTAAAAAAAAAGAAAAAAGAAAACCTGTGTTCAATAACTGCCTCAGACACAGGTTCTCAATGCCCCTATTAAATTTTGATGGCTACAAGTTGCAGAGAAGTTTCTTATTTATTTGGCAGAAGGTTTGTACTCCCTAGGAATTCTATATACCTATGAAACTGGAGGGATCAAATGTCAAAACCAAAAATCGAGTATTTATACCTTAAGCTACCCTTCCAGGCCAGCCTTCTATTCCATAATGAATTACTATTTATATTCAAATATAACAGCCACAAGATGGCAAAATCTAAGTCACATAAAACTGACAAGCTGACACTCATTTGCTCAAGGACTTAATGTGACCATGTTTCCCCTGATGAGGTAGATTCATATCCAAAATTACATTTTCATGATGTGCATATAAAACCTAGAAAGTGTCCCTGGGTAATATTCTGTTTTGAATAGCTCTATCTCTGATCTTTTAGATCAAGCATAATTTCAAATAGAAAATTAAATAGACCCAGGGAAGTATGTTCTCAATCAGTCTGATTAATACTAACCCTCCCTGCCCCTCTACACACGAGCACGAGCAGGAGCAAGAACACACACACACACACACACAGTTTTTAACTTCTAAAGGGAAATCCCAAGACTTCAGATATACCACAGACCAAACATTAAGTGTTCTGATTTGAGATACAAGTAATGAATTGGAACCAAGCAACTTAAATGATTCATGTTGTCATTAACGTCTATAATACTTTGGTAATAATGTCTTCAGGGTACATCCCATTCAGTGCCTCCATCCTATGGGACTGAATTCCATTTTAATACAGTATTTAGCAAAGTGCTACTATCAAGTAGGTGCTCAGTCTTGAGTGAATAGATGAATGAACACGAATGAATAATACTCTAATGCTGAATCATTTTTAATGATTTAAGTGATGCTTATATAGTTCTCTGATGTACACTGCATTATAGCTACAGAATCTCAAAACAGCAACTAGTCCATATAGTAGAGGAGAAATTCAGTAATGAAAAATGTTAATTTGGTATTGTGAAGACAAAAAAAGATCCATGGATAGATTAATTTTCTTTTCTATTTCTATTTCTTTCCCCTCCTTTCTTCTTCCTCTCTCTGTCTGTCTCTGTCTCTATCTATCTCTCTCTGTCTCTCTTTCTCTCTGTGTCTCTCTCTCCCCTCCTCCCATTTTGAAAGATTGTTTTAACCTTGTATAGTATGTTTTCACTACCCAAAAGTGAGTGGACCAAGCATGATTTCTTTTATCTTGTGTAATATATTTTTACCATCTCAGCAGGCTGCTCAGAACACCTTTGCCCTCAAATTCTACTGTAGTTGATAAAGGATGGAGAATGAGCAGGCTTTCCTATTTGAACTCCTCTTGTTCCCAGTCACATAAATATTATGTCTTCAAAGTCCATTTCTATTTCTGACCTACAACATTCTGTTCTGCAGTCATGGGGCAGAGATATAAACTTCAGACTGGGATTTGGGGCTCATTAGGATATATAAGACTATCCCAGTTAGAAAGTCAAGGAGGTGGTCATGTGTTCACATGCTCTTCCTTGTAATGGAGTTTTAATCTTCCAAATATATTTCCTGATTCCATTAACTTCAAGCACAAACATAATTATATAATGTGACAAGTATGAGGGAGAGTAACCACCTCATTCCCTTCTGAAAGGAATAAAGCCTTAAAAATGCACAGATGTGTCAATATCTAAATCAGTCTCTATCTAGCTTGTGAGATAAAAGTGTGTAAAGAGTTCTGAGATAGAGTAAGTCAATGTAGACTGGGGAGGAGGACAATAGGAAGAAAAGATCTTTCTGTTCCTTTGTTACTGTAACAATATAATGCAATGACTCTTCAGGATTCTGATGTAGGTGGCAAGTTGTTCTCAAGTTTGATTTTCCAAAATCTATGATCTGATATATTCCATGGAAAAACAAAGTCTAATCTATATTCATTTTGTTTCATTTCTTGGAAAAACATGAATATCTCTATAATTATGCTGTGAGAACTTGAAAAATGTAATTCCTACTGATTTTGTAGATGAGGAAGTTTCAAGGTCTAAGAAAATAAAATTTTGAAGTTCTAAGAAAATTTAAATGAAAATCTTCATTAGTGGGAAGTTACATTTTCAGAGAGGACAAAAAGTTATTTCCTAAACTATGAATGCTACATTCATTCACCCTTTTTCACAGAAACAAATAGATTTCAAAGGCCCATATTCCAAACATGGACTGCCAACAATATCTTCTTTATTTATCATTCAATGTTGATAACACAGTTAAATAAATGTTAAGAATAAATTGTCTTGTTTGAATCATAACATTTTTCAAAGGGAAAACATTTTTATAAAATAAACTTTGAAGGGCCTTTTTTTCATACATAGTCTTATAAGAATTTATTGAAAACAAGAAAATCATTGATTTTCATAGCAAGTGAAGTATACTTCTAATCACCCATGTAAAATTTTGTTCATAATTAGGAGGATTTTAAAATCTGAAAAGATCTTAAAATACAAGCTCACAGATTCAACTCAGATCTTTAAGATTTATTTCTATTTAGGACAAAAATAGGAAATAACTTTATTTTGATTAGTTTGATGTGACACAGCTTTCAAAAGTGTGCAAATGATGATGATGCATCATTCTTATATTACTGATTGGAAATTAGCAGTGCCCACTTTGGAATGGGAGTAGTTTTTTCATTAAAAATGGTCTGGGTATGGGGAACAAGTCTGTCTGGCTCAGGTTTTGCTGTACAGGAGAATTAATGTTTAATATGGATTTTTGAGAGCATCTAGACCAATCTTCTTATTTTTACAGATAAAGACACTGAGATCCAGAAAGGTTGAACAGTTTATGCCAGGTTACATAAGTTGTGAGTACCAGAGTCAGGAATGCTTTCTGCTTAACCAGAGAAAATTATTTTTTATAATTTAATAGATGCAGAAAAAGTATTTGATAAAAATCCAAAATGTATTCATGTTAAAGACATAGTCATTCTTAACACAATCAAAACAATCTAATTTTAGACAAGTACCAAAATAACATGTAATGAAAAAAAAATTTGAAGCGCGCTCAGAAAACATGAATTTGCTCAGTTCTTCTGTGCTTAAATCTAACATTTTCAAGATACCACATGGACATTGAAGGGAATATTTAGAGAAGTCAGTTACAGGAAAAAATAGACAGCAAAACTATACTAATGGGGGACCTCAATCTCCCCCTCTCAGAATTAGATAAAACTAAACACAAAATAAATAAGAAAGAAGCTAATGAAGGGAATAGAATCTTAGAAAACTCAGATATGATAGCCCTCTAGAGATAACTGAATGGGGATAAAGATATAGAGAAGGACATGGCACCTACACAAAAATCAATCATGTATTAGGGCATAAAAACCCCACAATCAAATGCAGAAAGGCAGAAATAATAAATGTCTCCTTTTCAGATTATAATGTAATAAAAATTACATGTAATAAAGGACCATGGAAAAAATAGACTAAAAGTTAATTGGAAATGATATAATCTAATCCTTAAAAATGAGTGGGTCAAACCACAAATCATAGAAACAATCAATTATTTCATCCAAGAGAATGACAGTGAAACAACAAAAGAAATGAGAGAAGTAGCAATACCTAGATAAGACAGTTTTCTCAGCATGTTCAGTTGAGAAATGCTGGCTAGATATAGAAACACAGAGGATGGGGATGTTTGAATTAAGTAATTTTTTTTTCTGCTTCTGTTTTTGTGGATGGGGCATAAGTTGACATGTGTAAGCAGAAGAAAAGAAGCAAATAGATATGGCAAGATTCAAATTCATTTTTATTATCAATATTATGCTGAGTCAAGCTGCAAGCTTTTTGAAGCTAAATGATAACTTTTAATTACATATAAATATGAAATTTGAGGCCCCTTACATTAAGGGCACTATACCTTGTATGTAGGTAAGCTCTACTCCAAGAAAAAAATGTTTAAGGGTAGAGAATGGTCATAGGGAGGGAGCATGTATTAGATTTTTCTAATCAGTGCTGAAGAGACTATCTTTGAAGAAGCAAAGATAGAGTAGCAAAGTGCATGCTCCTTCTAAAACTTCCACATCTCCATAATCCACATTCATTCAAACTACCACTTCTGGCAAATTTCCAGCAAGGTCCATCTACCGCAGAGTAATTCCAGAAAAACCTACCTGTCTTTCATATTGCCTGAA
The DNA here is from genome assembly GCF_902635505.1 of Sarcophilus harrisii. Classification (NCBI taxonomy): domain Eukaryota; kingdom Metazoa; phylum Chordata; class Mammalia; order Dasyuromorphia; family Dasyuridae; genus Sarcophilus; species Sarcophilus harrisii. The sequence goes on along the minus strand of NC_045428.1, from coordinate 217,484,101 downwards.
ATTTCATAAATTAGAGATTCCTTTGAAATAATAAACCTCTTAATAAATGAAATATTCATTAGAAGGTTGAAGAATGAGTTGTTGAACCAGTCATTTATATCTTTAAAAAATTAATTCAATCACAGTACTTTCCAAATGCCTAGGTGAAATGAATTATATTTAAAAAAAAAAAAAAAAAAAAAAGGTAGCTTTATCCCTAGGTAAATCTTAGAACTTGTAAAATTTTGGTTTAGGCTATTATTAAAAGCTTTGTTTGAAGTAATGGAATTTCCTGCTTAAGACTTTATATAGATATTTATTCATTTAACATAAGGATCAAGCTGGGCTTTGAGTATGACATATCAGGTCCCATTAGTTTATACAGGTTTCTTAATGATCTGTCACATTTACCTATCTGATATAAGATGATATATAGCTGGAGTTAATTTTTTTTCCCTTTCTATTAGAATTTAGCCTATGATAGTAGTAAAATATGAAAAATCTTCATTTCCGGTATGGTGCATGTTTGTATGTATGTGTGTATGTGTGTGTGTGTGTGTGTGTAAGATAATATGCCAAATTGTGAGAAGAAAATAAGATCTATTTCACTGTATTACCTCTCAATACCAGTAAGTAAATAGGAGGTAAATTGTAAATAGTGGTAATAAATAGTCAAAGCAAACATTTAACATCTGTAAAATTCCCTTGGAATTGATAGTTTTCTAGAAGCTTTTTCTCAAAAATTATAGTCAGACACTGGGGAACCATTTAATAATTTGTGATTCTACGTCAAGATGAAAAAAAGTATTATGTTATTTCAGGATATGGATCATAAATTAAGACATTAAGGGAATACTTGTAGAGGGCCACAGATAGTGGAGGGACTCTGAGTGAGATATAAGACCCTTCAGCTCAGAGGGAATCTGTTAATAATATGTGATTCGGCTCCCCATCTCCCCTAAGGGCTCTCGGTTTTCCTGAGAAGTCAAGGGGCGGTGACAACCTGTGTTGTAATTAAAGTAGAGTGATATCGAGTGGAAAAGTGTCATCTACAGCAAGTTACTTATGTGGTCCCACATGCACAGAACATAGTTAGCGCATGAATATTCAGTGTTGCTTTGGTTATATAAGGGTATTAGAGCCAATTGAAATTTAATTGTACCTTACACTTATATAAGAGCAATTATTATAACAATCTGAAAGTCTTTGCCACATTAGAATACTATGACATAAAATTATAAAATTATTTAATGGTTTGCTTATAAAGAAAAATTTACTTTCATTAACTTGTATTTTTTTTTAGCCTGAAATGTATTTTCATTTATAAACACACATAAAAAGTGTCATTTTGTAGAAGACACTATGAGAATTTTGTGGCTTCACTATGCCTGAGTTGTCAGGCAGATCAAACATGTTGAACAGAGTTTGTGGTATGAACTCAGTTAGACAAATTCAAACTCGGCATGGAAAGTTTTGAAAAACAATTACTTCTTTCATCTTTTAGCTGAAATAAATGAAAAATTTTGTGAAGTGAAACAAATAGGGCTAGTTTTCTTTCATTTGAACGTACATCAAGTACCAATATGCTATCTTCTTATCCTGTTACATGACACAAACTTTCCAGTTGGGGAACTTTTTGTTGAGCTTTATATAATCATCTCTATCATTGATTAGAATCTAAAAAATATTACATAATTAGTGGAAAGCAAGAGGTTTCTTTTGAAATGAGTGATGAGGGCCTGAAAGAAAGTTCATGTAGTAGTTGACTACATGAACAAAAAAAAAATGTGTGAAACTTCAAAAGATGTTGCAGAAAAAGAAATTAAAAGATTTGTTAACAAATTGGATATGTATGCTAAATAAAAGAGAAGTGAACACTCCAAGGAGAATGCTAGTCTTAGTCACTGGAAAGATGGAGATGCTCTCAAGTGTAATAAGGAAGTTCAGAAGAGGGGGAGTTTGGGTGAATGGTAATGAATTCCATGTTGCATATTTAAGGTTGATGTAGTAAAGGACATTCAGGTTAAAGTGTCCAACAATTAGTAATGAGATATAGGAAATAAAGAGAGAGGAAGTGAAGAGAGGATTTCCCTAGATCAGTAGCGGAAAGTTTTTTTTTTTTCTGCCAAGGGCCATTTATGGGCCATACAAAATTATCAATTTAGGGAACTCAAGCAGTGGGCAATGATTGTACCTAGCCTTCAGTTCATCATCACCTGTGGTTGCCTTAGGAAATGATTTTGTGGACCTTATATGGCCCACAGGCCATACATTCCTTCCCTCCTCCCCCTAGATCTCATGCTAATCTGCATTCAGTTATAATTGAACCTAATGTTAATTCATGATGTCCTCATGGAAGAAAGAATAAGGAAGAAGAAAATGGCTAAAGACAAAATCTTGGGGCATATCTGTAGTAAGTTAGAGTTAGCTGGATCAAGATTCAGCCAAATAGACTGAGAAGTTATCTACTGATTACAGAGAGTTTCTCAAGCAGTGTAGCTAAAAGGAAGTGACACATCCAGTCAGAAATGACACGTATGGTGGAAAACAGAACGGCGTGGATGAATTTCTGGGAATCAGAGAAAAGGCAGTAAGTAAGGAGAAATCAAAGATAACAGGAAATGTGGGAATTATATTGGGGTAATATGCTAGAGAAGCTGGAAGACAATGGTATCCAGATGTGTGGGATGGGCGCTTAGACTCCTTTCCCCAAATTAACTAATCAGAGACATCTTCAAGTGCAAAGAGAAAGCATTTATATATTCCCTGCAGGGAGAAACTCCAGCACACCTGGGAAGCATCTCAGCTCCCAACCTGTGGTCAACCTGACAATCCGGAAGCAGTAAAGCTGGTTAAATAGCAAAAGACTCTTTTCATTGGATAGGTTAAAAGGAAGTAACCATCATTGACCGATGGTCACCAATGTTGTCTATTTCCTGTGGGTCACATCACTTCCTGTCACTTCTGTCACTGATCTAGGGTTTGGGCCTTTAGAGACCTCTAGGCCTAGAGATCATGTAATTTCCTACAACCTGGGCCCAAGAACTGATCTTCTAGCTCTGCAGACTTCTGGGAATAGGGATCATGTGATTCAGACCTAGTCTCATAGATTTTTTGAGAAAGCTTCACCCAGTCAGTCCCAATCAAAGGATGCACATAGAGGGAGTGACTTTGGCAAGCAGAAGGAGTACCTCATTATCAAAGACTTCTGTAAAAAAGTAGATAGTGAAATTAATTAGGTTCAAGGTTGAACCCCAAAATATATTGAGGTTTTTCATCTGTGTTGTGAAGTGTCTCAAAAGAATTTATAGGCTTAGACCATCTCCAAATTAACAGGCAAAGATTTTATTATTATGCCATTGACTGGTGGGCTTCCAAAAGGGAGCTAGCAATTAATTAGGGGAAAGATACAGGCTGTTCCATCATTAACAAGGGGAAAGACACCATAAGACAATAGAGCTCCTAAGGAACTCCAGATTGAAAATGGATAGGTAGGGTCTTATAATCAAGGAATAACCTCAAGGATTACAATGCAAGAAATTCAAGAAGGGCCTGCTATAACAAAGGTCCACTTTAAGGACAACAAAAGCCCACTAAAGACAAAATAATCCTGGCAATGCCCTTCCCTACAAAGTGCCCATTTCAACAAAGAACCACTTAACTTCTACTTAAATTCAAGAAAAGCCTCCTCCTTTCAATGTCCCTCCTTAGGGTTCATTAGCTACCAAAGACATGGTCTTTTGCTGGGTTCTTGTTCACTCCATCAAAGCAATGGTGTCAGAGGGATGTTGATATCAATAGAAATGATATGTAAAATAATATATTAAAATTTTGTTTATGCCTCAGTTTCCTCATCTGTAAAATGGGAATAAAATGGGTTTCATAAGGAAATACATATATGGATAAAATGAGATATTTGTGAAGGATTTTCCAAATCCTATATAAATGTTAATTATTTATTTATTTGTTTTGCTGAGATAATTTGGGTTAAGTAACTTGCCCAGGGTCATGCAATTAGGAAGTGTTAAGTGTCTAAGGTCAAATTTGAACTCAGGTCCTCCTGACTTCAGGGCTGGTACTCTATCCACTGCGCCACCTAGCGGCCCCTAATTGTTATTTTTATGGTTATTATTTTTAAGTATCATGTAGTTACTGATGCAGTAACTAAGAGACCAGGGATTTCAGTGAATGTATTAGAATAATTTGAAGAATAATTTAAGAATTGAGCACTGAAAGTGAAAACAGCTTTCCAAGATTTTTTTTTCAATTACTCAATCTCCCAACTAATAAGTAATAAGAGGAGTTGGCTAATTTTGTATTCCTTCTTTTACAGTTTAGAACCACAAAGTTATAAATACTCAAAATACAGTTTATGACTTTAGCAAATAACTTAAACATAGTAAGGTGTCAGATCCCTTCAGCTTAAGCGTTCTTAGGAAGTTATAGATCTAAGGGAATAGTGTCACAAGGCTTTATGATGTCCTCAAAGGACACACATACTCCATCAATTTAAATGTCAATATGAATTGTGCAAGGGTTAAGTGGCACAGTGGTTAGAGTACAAGGTCTGGAGTCAGGAAAACTCATCTTTGTGAGTTCAACTCTGCCCTAACCACTTAGAAGCTTTGTAGTCCTGGGCAAATGGCAAATATACTCTAGTATTTTTGCCAAGAAAACTCTAAATAGGATCATGAAGAATTAGACATGACTGAAAATGATCAAATAACCATAAAATGGATTGTGCTGTGAAAATAGAAAAAAAAATAGTAGACCTAAGATTTCACTATATTGTCATAAGGATGATGGACTGGGATATGGGGGGATAAGAATATCCCCAAAAGGAAATTAATCTAAGATACATGATTTAAACATAAAGGGGGATGTCATACATAAATCAGAGGAGTTTTCAAATCTATGGATAAGGGGAGAATTTATAGCCAAACAAGAAAAGTAGAAGATCATAAGAGGTAAAATTGATAATTTTAATTATATTAATTTTTTTTAAGTTTTGCACAAGCAAAAACAAAGTTAAGATGAGTAGAAAAATAGAGAAATGAGATTTTTTAACATCAAGTTTCTCTGATAAAGTTTCATTTTTCAAATATATTCAACCGAGTTTATAAAAAATATGAGGTATTATCCATGTGATAAATGTTCAAAAGATAAAGAGGCAGTTTTTAGAAAAAAATTATAATTACATTTTTTAATGTTCTAGTTTATAATGAAATGCATATTAAAACAATTCTAAGGTTGCTACTTCATGCCTATTATATTGGTTAATATGATAGAGAAAGAAAATGACATTTGTTGGAGCAGATGCAGAATAATTAGAACACTATTGCATTGTTGGTAGAGTTGGTATTCAATCATCCTAGAGAATAATATGGAAATAGCCAAAGATCTATAAAACTATGTATATCCTTTGATCCAGAAATATTGCTACTAGGCTGTATTCTCAAGATATCAAAGAAAAATAAAGAGTATCTATAGGCCAAAAATACATGTAGATGTTGGGAATTTTTGTTTATTTAGATATGTCTTTTATTTTGTAGTAGCAAAGAAATGGAACTTGAAGGGATGCCCATCAATTGGGGAATGGTTAAGCAAGTTCTGGTATAGAATTGTTATTATTATGATAACAATCAAATAATATCCAAGATGGTTCAAGAAAAAAAAAGGGAAGACTTCTATGAACTGATATAAAACAAATGAAGCAGAACCAAGAGAAAATTATACACAGTAACAGCAATGTTGTAACAATACTCGAAGACTTGGCTACTCTGAACTATACAATGATCCAAGACAATTCCAAAGTACTCATGATGAAAAATACCATCCAACTACAGAGAGAAACTGGTGAAATCTGAATGCAAATTGAACATAATTTTTAAACTTTCTTTATTTTTTATACTTTTCTTTTTGTAACACAGCTAACATAGTCATTTTTTTTCATGATTTCACATTTATAATTGATATCAGATTCCTTGCCTTCTTCAGTGGGTGAGGAATGTGCAGGAAGGAGAAAGAGAATTTGTAATTCAAAAAAAAAATCAGTAAGTGCTAAAAAAAAAATAATAATGTGTACTTCTTTCAAAAAGAAAAAGAAACCCACCTAATACTATATTACTATTTGGATGTTTCACTGCCTACTCTATTGTCTCCAAAATAACAAACATGGGGCAAGAAAAATAATATAAAATGGATGTATATATGTCTCTACCCTTTCTGAGCCAGCTTCCAAGGTCTATTTAGACACTAAGCAAAACAAAACAAAGGTGGCTCTTTAACCCTGTTTTCAACCTCTGGGGGAAGGTATTCCCCTATACTGAAAAGTTATAAGTACATCAATACCCAGAAGACTGCTATTTTACTTGCTATGTGTATCAGAAGGGAAAAGGAAGTTCATAAGAATTTAATATTCCATATCTAGGACTGAATAGAATTTCAAAAGCTTTATGATTTATCACCTTTATTTTGGAGATGAGGAAACCAACGTGAGGATGGTTAAATAATCTCTCCAAAAGATAACAGATTTGAACCCATTTCTTTTTATTCTGCAGTCAATATTTTTCCCATCCCACCTAGATAAATAGTTGATAAATAATTGCTGTCAGATACAAAGAATCAATCAAGGTACATTAAAATAACATTAAAACTAGGTGAACATTATCTATCTAAAGTATCAAAGAAGATATTCAAGTTAACAAGATAAAAGAATTTTGTAATGATAATTTCTTCTTTGAAAGATAGAGGATAAGCAGGATGATTTCAGAAAGGCCTGGAGAGACTTACATGAATTCATGCTGAGTGAAATGAGCAGGACCAGAAGATCATTACATACTTCAACAACAATACTATATGATGATCAATTCTGATGGACATGGCCCTCTTCAACAATGAGATGAGCCAAATCAGTTCCAATAGAGCAGTAATGAACTGAACCAGCTACACCCAGGGAAAGAACTCTGGGAGATGACTATGAACCACTACAATGAATTCCCAATCCTGCTATTTTTGTCTGCCTGAATTTTTTATTTCCTTCACAGGCTAACTGTACACTATTTCAAAGTCCAACTCTTTTTATACTGCAAAATAACTGTTTGGACATGTATACATATATTGTATTTAACTTATACTTTAACATATTTAACATTTATTGGTCAACCTGCCATCTTGGGAAAGAGGTGGGAGAAAGGAGGGAAAAAGTTGGAACAAAAGGATTTGCAAATGTCAAAGCTGAAAAATTACCTATGCATATATCTTGTAAATAAAAAGCTATAATAATAAAATAAAATAAAAAAATAAAATTAGAGGATAACCAATCAACAAGCATTTATTGAATACCTAATCTGGGTTGTGTAAGAAAAAATTCTGTACTTTGCATTTTAGTCACTGACCTTTCAGACAATATTCTATCAACTAAAATTTTCTAATTATGAGAATCTCTATTTGGAGAAAGAAAATTTAATAGGGCAGAAATCCATCCTGCTTTTTGCAAGTATCTGACTCAAGCCACTTCCATTCAAAATCTGTAGTAATCTTCAAAAAAAAATCCTTTTCATATAACATATTTACAAAATTTGTTATGTATTAAGATATTTCAGTTCTAAGACTACTTATCACCCTCTTCTATTTTAGGAGATTAGAGTTCCTTTATAAACTTCTATCACTTTCCTTATGGAAAAAAGTCTTAGGTGAGGTAGGAAAAAAAAAATTAGTACAAAGATGTTATAAGGGTTGATAATCAAGAAAGAATGATAAAATTTCTTGTTCAGGTGAGAACAAAGACTTGAAACTAAAGCATTGACCTAATATTAACTCATAATATGTAGTCTAAAGAGGCAAAGAGGCAGGATATATTTTCATAGTGCCAGGCACTATGCCAGACCCTGAGGACAAAATATAAAACAACAATCTCTGCTCTCAATAAGCTCATATCTTGCTAGGGTTATAACATGTAAATTTATGAAAATACCCAGATAAACAGAGGATGTCTCAAAAGTCTATTAAAACTTAAAACAGCGTTAAGACTTTGTTGGAATATATATTACACAGTATATATTACATAAATTCAAAATAAATACAAGGTAGTTTGGGAGGGAAGTACTAGCAGTTGTTCAAACAGTTATAGAGATTAGGAAAGGCATTCTGGAGAAGGTGTTGTTCTGAAGAGAGGGAAATAATGCATTCCAGCCAACAGGAACAGCCAGTATAAAGGCATGAAAAAAAAAAAAGGAGAGAGAGAGCAGAACAGTTTTTCAGAGTCCCCGAGTTCTAGAAGGAAAGTAATATATAATGTGGATGTAAAGGAACTATTTATTGGAATTATTTTTATCAAAAAAGAGGAGGTGGTTGTTGAAGTAAAAATGACCAATTCCAATCGACTTAGGATGGAAAATGCCATACTCATCTAGAGAAAGAATTATGGACACTGAATGTGGATTGAGGCATAGTATTTTTCACCTTTTTTATTTGTTTATTTTTTCTATTTTTCATATTTTTTTGCCCTTTGGTCTTTTTTTACTTTTTGGGCAACATGACAAATATGGAAATATGTTTAAAAGAATTGCATATATTTAACCAGATTGCATGTTTGGGGAGGAGAGAGGTAAGGGAGAAAAGAAGAAAAAAATCAAAACACAAAGTCTTATAAAAATGAATGCTGAAAACTATATATATATATATTTGAAAAAATAAAATACTATTGAAAAAAATTTTAAATGATGCTGACTTTGGGAGCAAATAGATGTGATTATATAATCTTAAAATTCATGAAAGATACTTTGCTACTTCCATGGATCGCTTTTCTTTTTCCACCAATGAAGACCACAAACCATTCATACTTTTTCCAATCATATATTTCCTTTATGAGACTTTTATTCTATTTCTTCCATGCATATGGTTATGAATATGAAAAAGAAATCTAGGTATAGTTAAGATGTGTACTCTATGTTAAAGGCCATAGAATCTTATGGCTTAAAATTCTACAGAATAAGTCAGTGCAAAGTATGTTTTAAAGTCTAAAATTCTAATGACATAAATACACAGTATCCCAAGGAGTTAGAAAAGGAGGAGCCATCTAAAAAGACTAATATGGGCCCACAGGGAACTCATGAATCAACTTAGATTTTGAAAAGACATGCTCAGAATAAGAAAGCAAGGACAGGTAACTGGGGATGAATATAAACAAGTGTCATGATTCTGTGAGAATATTTTTTTAAAAAACCAATCTACTATTCCCCAAAATATGTTGAGGCTGGCAATGAATGTTAAGGGCAATAAAATGATAAGTATGGTGGGATTTAAGGTATGTTGAGGGGAAGAAAAGCATGAAAGAAAAATTTATTTTAAAATAAATTAATATCCAATAATGAACAAAGCATAGAAGACAAAATTACTCTGCTCTTGTGTTGCTTCTCTTTTCTCTACCAAGAAGAATTCCTTGGACTTAATTTCCCCATCTAAAAAATAATATAGAATTTATGATTCGGAATATGGTGATAATATAGAATAATTTCTTGAATTTCTTATAGCTCTAAATCTTGAATCCGCAATGGACAAATATCTCAGATCCTGGGAAACCAGTATTAATTCTCAATGTAAGGCAGTCCCAAGCAACTCACTTATAAAATTCAGCTCTCATGTTTCCCCCAGTGTGTGCAACCATCAACTGAGAAGGTAATGAATAGGGCAAATCACCTTATTAGTTAGCTTCTACCTGATTTTGTTAACCCTGTGTCAGATATCCTTTCCTACAGGTGAGAAAGTATACTAGAAAATATGATCTTTTGGTCAGTGGTTAGAATTCTCCCCATATTTAGCAGAGTTCATTATTCAATATATATTCTATCTAAAGGAAAAAGGGAGGAAAGGAGCCTTACCCATTAAGGCAAGAAAAAAATTGATTTGACCTCTATCTTTTCTCCAACTTCCAGAAAAGAGAATTTAGCCTCCAGCAGCCCTTCTTTCTGCTAGAAAGGGGCACTTAGCTTTATAATCTTACAATTATTTTGTTACAAATTATCAGCTACTAAATGACAAAATCTTCTCCATGTATTGATTCACTAAATCTATAGGTAACCTAGATTTAACAGATTATTTTTGTTTCTCTTGCTTAGTTTAGGGCTAACTGTACCTAAAGAAGGAAGCCTAATCCTATTATCAAACTAAAAATAAATCAAACTAATCATAAAAGAGATGATTTCTTTTTCACATAAACATATATTGCTATGGAAAGAAAACACACTTTATTATATTATAGAATATAAATTGATAAGAGGGTTTATTTCATACATTGTTATAAGTCCAACATCAATTGATTTGTAATGAAAGGGGTCTTTAAGGGAACAAGCAGGAAGATATTCTTGCAATTACTGTAATAATACTGGCTTTTCTGTTTTTACGAGGAAAATGCCAATCCATCTTAAATACTGAGCAAAAATTACTAGTAACATATATTCAGAATTATTGTTGTTGTTTGTCCTTCATTCTCAAAGAGGACATAATATAAGGATGATAGGCAAGTGAACTGGATTTAATTGAAGGAATTTGATAATTAGAAAGGATTGTCTTACCAGATCAGTTAATATATGAAAAAAAGATCATTAATTCCAGTACAATAAAACATATTTTCAATGCTATATTATGATGTATTGTGTCACAGCTGCAAGACATCCAGTAAATTAATAAATGCCTTGTGAAATATTCCATGCCAAAGTATTTTAAGCACTCAGATATAGAAAGACAGAAGTAAGTATTGTTATTGCAAAGAAATCAATTACTTTGTAATTGTTGTATGTACCAAAATTTAACTGATTCTTCATCCCTAAGGATCCAATTGTAAGGTATGAATTCCAACTAAGAAATATAGCAGGTAAATTGTAGACCAAGAACTGATTCAGAACATATTTCTTCTCCATTACAGTTCTCTTTTCTTTTCCTTACCCCATTGCAATCATTCTTTTTTCTTTAACCTAAAAGCTCTTAACTTTAAATATGATATCCTTTCGTTTTTCACTTTGTGGCTTACTTTTGGAGCTAATTGATGCTAATTTTCATTTTGCCCTATGGTTCTATGAGTTTGTGGGATTTTTTTTCACTTTTAATTTCCTGAAATTAGGACTTTTTTGGATCACAAGTTTCAAAGAATTTGATAATTAGGAAGGATTGTCTTACCAGATCAGTTTATATAACTTATGTATATCTACAGCTATATCTCTATATCAGTACAAATATCAACACTGATATCATTACAGAAACACATATTATATAGATTTAATAGCTTTTCTTCTTCTTTAAGATTTTTGTTTTGTTTTAAAATTTCCTATTGTATTATTGGGTCCTTGTTTTCTGTATGGTACACTTTAATTTTAAGGACATTCAGTCTTTACTATGAGGTTTCCCACTGATCCTATGCCATTCTTTACTCTCTCTTTTCCCCCTCTAGTTTTTCATTCTATATCTCTTGTTTATTTCTTTAAAATATTCTGTAGTCCCTGCAGTCAGAGAATTTTTTTTAATTTCTGAAACTTTATCTGGATTTGTTGTGTTATCACTATCCTCTCTGGAATTTACCTTTTTCTTGATTCCCAAACAACTATGGTATTTCTTCATGATGATTGGAATTTTTCCTTGATTTGTCAAACTCTGTAATTGAATAATATGTCTAGGGACTGTGAGGTCTTGAGTAGAGTGTTAACTTAGTATATAGTGGTTATAGTTAACTTGAGTATAGTGGTTAAACCTTTCAAAAGATTCTAGAACTACTAGTAGGTTGGGTTCTGCCTGGGACTTCCTCTTGTTTCAGGATTCTGAAATCTCTTCCTGCTTTAGGCTATTCCTGGGGCTTTTTCCAGGTATTTCTGAGTTTAGGAGCCATTCCTGTATCAGGCTTTTGAACCAGACTTCAGGCACTATTCAGGTTAGATTTTGCTTAAAACCACTGTTCCCTATTAAGCCCTGCCTATTATTTTCTGAGGCTGTTCACTCTATTATATTGTGATTTGAATTATGTGCCAGGCTCATACTCTGTTAATGTGAGTACTGAACCAAATGCTGGGAAAGCCCAGGACTTCTCTCAGACCAGAGATATGTAAACTATCACAGAATATGAATGCCACTGCTGTCCTTCATTGTTTGCTGTTGTTCATTCATTTTTTAGTAATTTGAGACTCTTTATGACTCTGATGGGTTATGAGGCTGTAGAAACACTGAACCCAAAAAATATATTGGGATTTCAGAGTGTTCAGGTTCTCAGGATTACCTACTAAATGTTGGGGTCCAAAGTTCTTTGGAGTATGGGGTAATGACTTCATTTTCTGAAACTACTTCCTGCGGGAATGAATGTAGAGCTGATTTGATACAGATACTGGCAAAGGTAATTAGACACTTAACTTTCCAATTATGGTCATAGCCACCACTATTATCCCAATCACACTAGCTCATAATTTCAAAAACATCTTTGAACTCTTCTCTCTGTCTATGTCTATGTCTCCATCTCCATCTCCATTTCTGTCTCTCTCTATGTATCTCTATTTCTCCCTCTGTCTCTTTCTGTCTCTCTGTTTCTATCTCTGTCTCTCTGTCTCTCTCTGTCTCTGTCTCTCTGTCTGTCTGTCTGTCTGTCTCGATGTCTTTCTGTGTTTCTCTTTATCTCTCTCTTTTCTCTGTCTCTTTTTCACACAAACACACACACACACACACACACACACACACACACAAACAAACACACCCTAAATATGCAATCTGTTGCCAAATCCAGTTTTTTCTACATTCACAGCATCTCTCATATATATTCCCTTCTCTCCTGTGACACTGCTATCACCCTGGTACAGGTTCTCATCTTCACTTACCTGGCTTACTGAAATAGTCTTGTTATCTCTCTGCCTCAAGTCTTTCCTCAATCCACTTCATGGACTCAACTGTCAAATTGATATTTTTAAGTGCAAATCTCACTATATCACCCCTTCTCCATCTCTACTATGTTCAGACTCAAGTATAAAATCCCCTGACTTTCAAAACCCTTCCTGAACTGGCCCCAGCTATTCCTCATGCCTGGAATTCTCTCCCTTCTTATCCCCTAAGTATCCCCTAAATATAGGGGATAATAATTCCCTAAATAGAGAGATTATTACAAAGAAGATGGAAGATAGTCTCAGAGGCAAGGTACCAGTATCTGAGGAAGCCACAGGATGTCAGGCATGGACTTATATATTCATTCCATTATTCAATTTATTCCAGGTTAAGATAGCAGTTCATTTGAAGTAATTTTTAAAGAGACCAGAGCTCATTGAATATGAGCAAATCTACCACTACTGGTCCTTGTTTATGAAGTAAGCTCTAGACAGAGGTGGCTTTCAAATCAACTTCTCCTAGGCTAACCTCCTTGATGTCATCTCCATCAAGTTTAGATTAATTAATTTTTCATATCAAGGCATGTTTTAATGATAGATAAATGTACTGCCTGGCTATTTGTCACTTGAAAAATTACAGTTTCATTAATCTATAGACTTACATATTCCACACCAGACTTTCTATAGGATATAATTAGGTGCCAAACATAGCATCTGAGGAAAATATTCCTTTGATGAACAGGACAACTTTTGAATAAATAAACAGGAGATATGACAGCTCTCCATTGCTTTCTTCCTCGCTGCAGGTGGCTGAAATGTCTCCTGATTTCTTGTTCAAATTAGTGTAGGTCTTTAAAAACACTCTCTGAAGCCATATTCATATGTTATCTCTGTATTATCCTAATATAACAGAAGCCAACTAAAGGAATGGATAGCGTGCCCTAGAGATTTTCTATTTGCCCTATCCCTACTTCCTCCAACCTTACTAAAAACATTCTTAAACAATTCTTAGAGGTATGTAGCTTCTTTAAAAAAAAATGTAGGCAGTCATTACAGGCAATTTCTTCATGGCAGCAACTGTGCCCCAAAAAGCAGCAAGTCAATTTGAACTCAAATATACCAGATATCCTCAGAGGAAACATACATGACCTACCCTTCCCAGATGCTTCCTGTGTGTGATCATTAGAGCATTAACAGAACAAACATATACAGGGAGGGAAAAGCACATATTCAGCTGTCCTTAACCACTATCATCATGCTACTTCTTCATACCGAGAATTCTTCCTTCCTCTTTCACCATATCCTCTTATACTGGAATTTATAAAATGGTAAGAATCTCACATACAGTGCAGATAATGTATTCTTTCTCTTTCCGTCCACTCCAGCACATTTCCTGTATTATCATCCTCAATTTCTCATTTATCTTAAATTTCTCACTACTCGCTCTTTCTCTGATGGCTCTAAATATTCCCATGTTTTTGCTATCCTTAAAAGGAAAAAAAAACACACTTGCTTCATCTTGCCATTACCTTGAGGTATTATCCTATATCTTTCTTCCCTTTCATTGCTAAACTCTAAAAAAAATACCTATACTCATTGCCTTCACTGCCTTTCCTTTCATTCTAAGATTCTAAGTTTTCTGAATCTGATTTCCACTCACCATTTAATTGGAATTGCTTTCTCCAAAGTTACCAATGATTTCTTAATTGATCTTTTCTCAGTTGTTACCCTTCTTGACTTCTCTGTAACATTTGACAGCATCCCTCACTTTTTCTAACTTGATAGTTTCCTCTTTTTTTTGCGATTTTGTTCTCTTCTGATTTTCTTCCAATATGCTAACTTCTCTTTATCAGAATCCTTCACTGAGTCTAAATTTATGTCAGTTCTTCTAGAATTCTGTCCTGGGTCCTCTTCCCCTTTCTCTCTATATTATGTCACTTGAGAATTTCATTAAGTCCCATTGATTCAATTACCATTTTTATAAAGCTATTCCCAGACCTGTATACCAAGCCTTAATTTCTCTCTAGAGCTTCTTTTTTAGACTATCAATTGCCTTTGAAATATTTTTTACTGAAGGTACCATAACCACCTCAAACTTGACATGTTAAAAACAAAACTGTATCTTTCCTCCTAAATGTTCTTCCTTTCCGAACTTTCTAGCATTGTTAATGAGACCACCATTCTCCCAATCATCCATGGCTATAATTTTAATGTCATCTTTCGTAAGTCATAATTTGCCTAATTTGTTGTCAAATTATGTCATTTTTATTTTCATATCTTTCCATTCACATAGCTGACACCTTTGCTCAGGCTCAGTAGCCCCCTCTTACCTCAGGATTAAATATAAAATGCTGTTTGTCACTTCAAGTCCTTCAAAGCCTGGCATCTTCCTACTTTTCCAATCTTCTTCTATATAATCCCTTCTATTAACTCAACAATTCAGCTATACTGGCATGATTTCTTTGAACTGTTTGTTCCATATATTTTGTCCCTCATCTCTACCTCAAAATTTGCCTGGATGCTTTTAAGACTCAATTTGCATCTCACCTTTTGCAGGAGACCTTTCCTGGTCCCTTCCCATAGGCTAGCACTTTCTGCTCTCAGATTATGCTCATTTTGTGTGTACTTATTATTTACAAGGATATAAATTATATATATATACATATATATATTTCATATATATATGTGGGGGTTATATACATATATATATATATAAACAATGATATTCTTCATAAGAATATAAGATTGCTGTGGGGAAGAACTGGTTTTGCTCCAAAATTTGTCTTAGTCAGAAAGAGAGTAAATGGAGTCATTGCAATGGAATAGTATTCACTGGGACTACCTGTAGTTAGTATATTGAAGCAGGGATCTGAGATTCCCCTGTGAGAGCGGAAGTTGGGATAAGTTTGCTCAGGATTTGCTCAGAGATTTTCTTTATCCAGTGGAGCTAGCCAAGGATGCCAGTTAAAGATCAGTAGGTGGCAGCAGAGAGAAATAAGAATCCACACACAACATACATACCATTGCATCCAGAAGAAAAGAGGGAGCAGGAAATTGTAGGAACCCTATCTGAACCAGGACCAACAAACCTCAGTACCCAGTGGGGAGCAGACCCAATAGGAGCAAGGCAATAACATCACCAGAAGATAACAACATTCATATAACATGGGATGCCGAGTTGCCCCTGTACATACAATCCTTGGATATAGACATTTCCTTTGTGTGAAAATCTCTACAGGTATACATTTGTTCCAAAATTTGTGTCTTTATAAATTTGTACTTTAATCACCTGTGTTGTTTAAATGTGTGGTATACAATAAGATTTCTATGCCTATCCATTCTTCTTACTGATGCTTTGTGAATTTGCAGGAGAATGTGCCCCAGATTTATTAAAAAAAAAAAAAAACTGTTCTACTGTTACTTTCCCTTTTATATCTTTGCTTTGGTCTTATTGTATACTCTGGATGGCTAATAAAACTAAACTTATTAATATGGGGCTCACCCATTTTGGTTTGGGATGGATTTTGATCCACAGAGTAACTTGAATGAGGGGTAGCTTTTTCACAAGCCCACCTGAACAGGAGGTACCACAGTAAGAAAATCTAAATTCTAAAGTTATTTAAGAGTGAAGACTTAGCAAATTGGTAAGATTAGATCCATTGGGTAAGAAATAGCTGAAAAACATCCTTTCCATCCTGAGAAAGCTAGAGAAGCCTAATTTCTGGAGGAAAGAATAAAAGCCAAGTGGATACCAACTTTAAATTTAGTCAGACGGACAAATTTTAATGAAAAAGCAAGGAATGATTGGAGTAATCTAGCAGAAATTTCAGGAGAATTCTAAAACAAGCAAAAAAAAAAGCACATCTAGCAGAAGATAATGGAACCACAAATATCATCAGCAAATAAGAAACTGCCAAGGACTGTAGATATTTTCTCAGCATAAATTTAAGATTACAGTAATGGGAAGTATTTTAGAAGCATGAGGAAGTAGACAGAGGACAGGTGGGGAAGCTCGCCTAAGTGATGTTAAGTAAAACCTTATAAAGAGAGAAACAGTAGTTGTGGTAGGGTTATAGAACATCTATGATTTGTATGTGTATGAGTACTGAGCATTCTGACAATGTTCAGCAACATTCTAGAATTGTAGTATTGAGCATCCTTATATTTAGCTAGGCTTGTGCTCAAATGAAAAACAAACAATCCCTCACAAGGTTTGTATTCAAGGCCTTTCCAGTTTTGTAGCCTTTTTTTGTCAACCCCATAGTTCAAAAACCAAGAGTAATGATGAAGTATCAGAGGATTTCAGTAGAAGAAAAATATAGTTAGTAGAATCTTATTTTAATGTTACTCTTTTTATGTGGATTAGCTAGAACACCAACCAAATTATTTCCTCTTAAAAAAACATTGTGTATATTGAAGTCTAATAAAATATGGATGTATTATCATGAGTGTTATTAGACTTCTCCTATGCCAACATTATACGGGTACTGACTATAAATTTATCAACTTAAAAAGCTTTTTATTGGAATTCTCTTGTTCAATTCACCATGCCTGAAGCAATGCAAAACTAAATAAGATCCCTGCCTTCAAGTATCTAACGAAAAAGGAATTTGTCATTCTATTGAATTTATTTTGCTCACCTACAAATAGTGGACAATCACTTCCCAATGATTTTAGGAAGAATAACTTTGTCTTTTTACCATTTTCAGTAATGTCCAAATTTTCATGACCCCTTTGGGGTTTTCTTGAGAAAGTACTCAAGTACTTTGAGAACTTTAAAAAACGTTAGCTAATTCCTCTACAACTCATTTAATAGATGAAGAAATTGAGGCAAACAGTTAAGAGTCTTCACCCGGGTCATACAGCTTGTAAACACCTGAGACTAGAGTTGAACTCAGGTTTTCCTGCTTCCAGGACCAACACTCTAACCATTGTTTGACCTATCCTTACTAAGAAGACCATACAGGAAGCACTTTTGGATTGGTTAATACCAAACCATTTTGGAAGGTATTTCAAGTGTCTGATGGCAGTTATAAAAAGTGAGAAGGTAGAAGTTCAAGTGTCTGGTGACAGATAAAAAGAGTGAGAACCTCAGTAACTGAAACTGGAAACAGACAGAAATATTGGGGTATGGGAGTATGTCGGTTTTGTCTTCACTGAAAAAATTCAGCTTCAAACAATCTCCAACCCAAGCAAGAGCATTTTGATATTTGGGGGAACAGAAGTTATATATTGAATGGACTCTTGTGACAATTGGGCTAGCACCCAGGATACCTCAGAATCAGCTGGAATCAGGATAAGCAAATGTCCTTGTTCTTTATTCTTTGTCTTTAGGGGTAGAAGTGAAGGGGATAGAAGAGAATCTTCTCAAGTGCCTTCTTCCTCATCTACTGCCAAAGAGTGATTCTGGCTAATCTTACTCCACTCCTTAGTCCCTCCTACAATCCTCTGTATACACCAATCATTGAGCCAGCACAGATAGTGGAAAGGACCATTTCCAAAGCATATGCCCATAAAGTATTGTCCAATCTGTAATTAGCCTTAAGTGCTTGGTTGTCCAGACTTCAGTGAATGAACTCAAGAGTTTTAGCCCTCTACAGGCTCTTCTGCTTAAGGGAGGGAGAAGCTAATCATCAGAGTGTGGTTTATATAGAAAAGAGAAGAGAAAGAAAAAACAATAGGAGAACTGGACAAAGCAGATAAAGATTTTGCATGCCTTTGGACAATTTTAGGTAAGATGGTCTTGGAGAATGTTCTTGTGACTGGATTTATTTTAGATAAGGTGTTCATGGAAGGAACAAGAAATTTGAGTGAATGCCCATCAATTGTCCATCAGTTATGGTATATGAATGTGATGGATAAGAAATGATGAGCAGGCTGATTTCAGAAAGGTCTGGAGAGACTTACATGAATTGATACTGAGTGAGGAGAATAGAACATTGTACACAGTAACAACAAGATTATGTGATGATCAACTGTGATGGACTTGGCTCTTTTCAATGAGATGATTCAAGGCAATTTCAATAAATTTGCGATGGAAAGTGCCATCCACATGAAGAGAGACAACTATGCAGACTGAATGTGACTCAAAGCATAGTATTTTCATTTTATTGTTGTTTTTTGTTTCCTTCTTTTTTTCCTTTCTCATTTTTTTCCCTTTTGATCTGATTTTTCTTGAGCAGCATGACAAATATGAAAATATGTTTAGAATAATTGCACATGTTTAACTTATATAGAATCACATGCTGTCTTGGGGAGGAGAGGTAAGGAAGATAAAGAGAGAAAAAATTGGAACACAAAGTTTTTCACACTATCCTTGCATGTATTTTTAAAAAATACTATTTAAATTTTAAAGGGATGCAAGGAAAAAGATAAACAGTCCTTTTGTTCTAATAAGGTAAAGAGGGGAGAGACAGACAGACACAAACACAGAGATTGAGATAAAGACAGAAAGAGAAACAGAGTGACAGGATTATTAAGGCTGCTTAGCTGTAAGCAGCTAAGATTCCATTATTTCCCTATTAATGAACTGGGACTTAAATTTGTTTGGGGCTAGGGATGAAGCTCTCATCTTCCATAACTATTTCAGGCTGACAAGGAGCATAGAACTGACCCTGCCTATAGGCTCAGACATAAGAGAATAGAGATGGGTGTGAATTGTATCCAAGCAACATCCAGAGGGTAAGATGTTGCTTCTAGAAGCTAAGGTATGAGTTGGTATTCCTTCTGTAAGGCCATCTGCAAGTGGGCAGACAATAACCTAGAAGACAAAAATCTGGCCAGTACATTAAGCAGGCAAGGCCCAAAAATTAAAAGGAAGGAAATAATCAAAAGATGAGTAAAAATAGGAGACAGGAGTGATAAATCTTGAGTCCCAGGAGCCACCCCTTGTAACAGGTCCTCACAGAGGTTCCTCATTCACTCTGCCATTTTTTATATGTTGTCTGCTCTAAGTTCAACCTGGCAAGAATTGTTGACATAGACCCAGCAGGTGTTAGTGGTCAAGGCCCAGACCCCTTCTTCAGATGCCAGAAAATAGTCAGGTGATTCAATGACTAAGGCAATTTCTGGAGCTCCCAGATGGATTGAGAGGTGCCATTACCAAGTTTCCCAATAGTCTACATGATGTTAGTAAGTACTTCTTCCTGGTGTAAGTAGTCAGAAAAATAGCCAATTCCTTTTGAAAAGGGCAATGGGCTCTTGAAGAGTCTTCACTTATATCACAACTGTAGTGTGCATATGTTAAAGATAGTGATGTCTTGATGGTCTGGGAAGCAATCTTCAAGACATTTATTTATAAATAAATAAACTCTGGGAAAGGTATACTTGAAGCAAGGATACTTACAGCAGTATATTATTATAAATAAATAAATTAGTACTTGCTCTGATGATTGGGGGAAGTGATTGCAAAGGGCTGGTAAAAAGGTAATACATTTTGAGTTTGTACTGATACTGAGGGCAGTAGTTTGAGCTGTTTTTATAGTAGGACTAGTTGCCACTAGGAGTGAATGGGGTGTTGTTACTGAACATATATTGCCATTAGGGTCACCCAGAGAAGGTATTATACCAGAAGCAGAACTGCCTGACATAGAGATGAGGAGGGTAGGTGTAATGGAGGAAATTCCCCCATTGAGAAACAAGAAAAATTGTGATTAGGAGGACTCCATAGGGGTAGAGCATATATATACATCAGAAAAGGTAGACTTGGAACATCGGGCAGCTGGTGTCTAGGTGGGTCCTGTGGTGAAGGCAGATTGTAGAGGACCAAAGAGAGTGGGGAACTCTGGGAAAGGTATACTTGAAGCAAGGATACTTACAGCAGGATGTTTACTCAGCGTGATTGATGAGATAATGTTTCTCTAGTTCACATATACTTAGTGTGATATAATGATGTAATCAAACTGAGGTATTTAAGGGCTGAGAGGACTGGAGACAAGAGCTTGAGCTTAAGTCTAATCTCAGACTCAGACACAGACACAGAGGAGACACAGAAAATGGAGACAGAGACAGAGATCTTCCTGATGGCTCTCCTGCCTTCATCACTCCTCCACCTAAGACCAAAACTCATCCAGAGATCCTCCAGAGAGCTAGTCCAGGCATTACAGCAGACCTAGAAGTACTTGATATCAGTGACCCCTGTTGCCTTACCAAGGAAGGCGACTGAGTTTTCCCTCCATGGGCTCCCCATCTTTTTCATCTCCAACATGATTCCCTCTCCTTTCATTCAAGCTCAGAAAATCAACAATAACAAGAGAGAAATTATCATAGGAGCAAGAAAATGATTAATCTGCCAGGGTAGAAGATAAGATCATTGTGGAAGAATAAGAATTATCAAGAAGACTGAAAAAATAGAAAAAATATCACTCAAAGGACATCTTCTTTTAGAGCCCCCAAAGGATTTTTCTCTGAAAGAGCAGCATTTGATTTTTCACTGGTTCACTAATATACTAGAATGAGTCTGAAAGTGAATCAAAAGGGCAAAGTTTTATTCTAGATATATGAGTCCAACTGGGGAGGTCTTTGAGATTACAGCAGTTGTGATTAGAAAGTTTTTACTGGCTTGCCTCTGGATTAAGAAATTGGCCTGTGGATGTCTGGAACCCAAGATAGAGAGTGTCTGGAACCCAGGGGTAGACGGGAGAGTGTATCTCCTCTCTTTGGTAAGAATCTATTCTTGGGGATTATAGGATGAAATATAAGGATCAGGGAGCTGGAAGAGTAAGAGGGTTATCACAAGAAGGGGATTACACCATTGATAGGCAGGCTAACCCCAAAAGGGATTTGGTACCCTGAAAGAATTAGCTATAAGAAGGAGAAAAATACCAGGACACATTGAGGAAGAAGTGAGGCAGAACACTGCAGGCTGGCATCAAAAAGAATTCAGCAAAAATGACGTAGGCTATGGGCAGATTTATAGGAAAAATAATTAACATCAGGGTTTTGACATCATAATTTAGCTTTCTGATTGGAACAGTAAAATGGGGTTTCCTGAAACCTCTACAGGGTAGGACTGTAAGGCTGAGCTGATCCCCATCAGTATCCTTCTTGTCTCAGGGAGTATTGTAATCTTAATAATACTTCTCTGCTTACCCTACCCGGTTACCCAGAACCTCATCAACCTGATAACCTCAGGAGGTCAGAAAATTGAAGGTCTTAAATATAGTTGCCAAAAAGGTCTCTAGAGAAAAGCTCTCTATAAATTGTAGATCCTTCAGTATCCCTCAAGATCTTGCTATTTGTGCCAAATAGATTTTTTGAAATCCCTAGGGATCCATGTTACTTGGTGGGTATTCATTCATTCAAAAGCAAAGATGAATAGGGATTCTTTATGAAGACTAAGAAAATTAACAATCTTACCTGACAGGCCCATAGTGACTCAGGGTTTGGCCATGGTGATGGAGAAGGGGACACCTGGCCAAGTTTGGGCTCTGTCACTCCTAGTCCCAAGGAAACTATAGTATTAGGAATTGGAAAGATACAGCTTGACCTCCCTGAGGGCAGTCTTTCTTCTAGTGTCCTTCTTGGTCACAGGGAAGCCTTCTAAGAACATTTTCAAGCCGTAAGGTCTTTTTGATATCACCAGAAGCACAAATCCTCACTGCGATTTGTCCAGGCAGGGCCCTTTTAGGCACTGGACTGGGTGGCTAAAATTTAGCCCTATTCTCTGTTTTGTCCTACCCTGTAGTATTTTTTTCTCTGCTGTCTATCTGTCCTTACCGTTGAATACACCAAAAGTCATCTCTAAGAACTGGGCCTGAACGGTCTGTAGTCCCGTGGTTAACTTCTTTAGTTTCCTCCAAATATCTAGGTCATTAGCTAATAAAATGTATGCCCACTTTGGAGAAGTGGAATCTAAATGGGTATATTTCTTGACTGTCTCAATTACCATACCCTGAAAGACAGCATGGTTCTCCTTGGATTCCTGAGTAATATCCTTAAGTCTCTCATAGTTTTCTTTTTCATACCCTTAGTTAGGCAGATTAACATACGGTCTTTCTTATCTCAGTCTGGGCTTCCTTCCAGTAAGTCTCAGTCTGGGTCTGCTTAATAATTGCGGTTGCCCCAGGGGGGATACCTGCTAGTTTGGAGTTCTTGGCCAATTCATCCCCAAATTTCTGGACTAGATTACAAATTCTCTTTTCTTCTATAATGTAACAAGAGGAAATAATAATATTGATGTTTCCCCACTTTCAAATCAAATTGGAAAGCTGTGGCTTGGTCCTCAAAGTAGTGGCCGGTTTTCTTTGACCTAAGAAAAATCAGACATGAAGAAAAGGACATGGATCCTAGTAGTCTTCTCATTGACCATTTATCACCCCTCTCTCTCAATGGGCAAAGTTTTGAGGGATCAGCCATCAATTGAGGGTTGGGGCAGGAGGAGAAAAAGAGGCCCACTTCTTGTATTCAAGGGACTAAGAATTGAGGATCCTGGAGTCATAAGAGTGGGGACTGTAGGAATAAGGAGAGAGATTGTGTAGGTGGGAGCAAGTTTCATGATACGGACTGCTTACATGGGTGAGGAATGAAGACTTTGGGACTCCAGAAACATGAGAGGGTCATTAAAAGGTCTGGTTCTTTTCTCTCCCCTTTTCCAAGTTTAACTTTTGACAAAAAACATTCTGCACTGCCACCAAAAAATGAGAAATAAAAAGTAAGACTGTTTTGTGCTAGAGAAAAAAGAAACTGAGCCATCAATCCTACAGGCAACTCAAAGCAGAAGACTAAAATTTAAGCCAACAAGTAATGTATACCTCTTTAAGGACTAAGGGAAGTTCCAAGAAAAAATCCACTCTTTCCAGTTTCACTTCTTGGTATCTATTAACAGAAACTATAACATAGCTTGCTCATTTCTTTACTCAAACATTTTTAATAACCTGAACTTTGTTTCAACCAAGAAGAGGTTAAGTGTTACCTAGAGATAAATTTAAATTAAATCCATATCCAAATCTCTATCTATATATTAATAATTTCCCTATGAGGAAACCATGAGTTGTGACTCTTCTCCTAACTTCCCATTTAGTATAAACTCCCTAAAGCCACTGAGTAGAGAGATTCACTTGGGCCTAAAATGACAGAAGCTTTAGAATTAATAAATTATTGTAACAGTTTTTACTGGATTTACATGTTTACATGTTCAAAAACCAAGGAGATAGAGTGAAAGGAGTGGAGACTACAGCATCACCACATTTTCTTCTGATACACTTATAACTGATAGATATAATAATATGATAGAGTATAAAAAAGAAAAAAAAGGAAAAATTGGGCTGAGAGGTAGAATATACAGATTCTGCTATTTTCTCATTCTTTAGTTCTTATAGTCCTCAAAGCCAGGATAATTTGTTGCTAGTCACATGTACAGTCAAATAGCAACCTAGAAGATACCTGTAGACTATTTTCTTATCAGCTTTAAAAAAATTTCCTCAACAAGAAACAACTACTTTTGTATCTAAACATCATTATTGAGTAACAATGATCATGGAATGCCCACAGTTGACAATAACAGCAGGGATAGTTCCTGACTTGAAGAAGCACATTCTAAAGCTCATCATTTTATTGAAATAAAATGTCCATGTTGATTATAGCATTCAGCTCTTACCTCTTAAACTTCATCAACACAAACCCTCGTGAAAATTGATGTCAAGATTTGACCCTTTTTTCTCATTTCCTACCACCTTTGTCCTCTTCTGTCTGGTTTCCAACTTGAAATTTTCTCACCTGACTTGGTTCAGGAACAGCAGTGTACTAAGGCAGGTGATCCCAACACTCATTCCAGAAGGTGGCCACATGTTGGGGCACATGAGCTAGTTTGTAGACTTTTTATTATACCTTGGCTCATCCCATCATCTCTAGCTATTTTCAAACCTTACCAGAAACTTTCTGAGACTTTTTGATAGCCTCAGAAAATAGTATGGTGTGATCCTCCTATCACTGTTTCCAGCCCCCTTCAGCAAACTGCAGACAGAAATATGAAAATTTTACAGTATCTTCATTTAACTGCTTTGAGAATGTACAATTCAACCTAGTTTCCACCTACTGAATTTACAATCTCAATCATCTAAAAAACCTGATAGTCCTCAAACCCTAGAAGAACTTTCAGTATAAAAATCCCCTTCACTATCAACACGGAAATCAAGCACTTAGAACAAAGATAACATTCATGGTAACTTCTCACACACACACACACACCTTTATTTAATAAATGAAAATACAGTAAAATAAAATCAAGGAGAGGCACAACAAGAGACTGATTGTGCTGAATGTTTTTTAAAGCAAAGCATATTACAAATATTGCAATGAGTTCTTACAAAAAGGGATTTGTTTGGGGTTTTTCCTTTACAAGGAAATGTTAAATTTTTGCTAAGACAGTCTATCATTTCAATACAATGATTCAGTCAATTGTGTCAAGTTTTAAAAATCCTATTCCAATAGAGGTCTTAAGGCTTGCAATGTTTTTTCATATTTTGCTGTGTAGTCCACAGTGTTACAGCCAAAATCAATTCAGGCATTTTTTCACCATTTAAAGTTGCAAGCTACTTTGCAAAGATCATTTTGGGGCTGGAGGTGACTTCATTGAGTTTCTATAACTTAGAGCTCAAAGGAACTTTAAAGATTTTCTAGTACAGACTCAGAATTTTGTAACTAAGAAAAAAAGTTGAAACTAGTCTCAGAAAGAGTACTAGAACTTTATTGCCTAACTCTCTTCCCAATGTTTTTTCTCCTATACTATGCTATCTCATCCTAGATATTTGAAAACCCTTTTACATATGTTTCTTTATGGCCGTCTATACTGGTGTTTCTCTCATTGCCAGTTAAATGAAAAGCATATACAAGACAAATGAAGAGTTAGGAAAAAATATGATAAACATTTCAAATTAATTACTCTAAGTATTCTAAATAAAATAAATCTGTGGCTTAATAAGCACTCAAATTGAAATGTGCCTACGTTTATGAGTTATAAAGTGTAGACATTAAGGATGATGAGTTGCTGTATATACATGTGCAGAGAGGCTGTAATTAAAACAAAAATGAATACAATTTAGTCTAAGATTTCTCACTGAAGAGCTGTTAAATTCATGACATGCTTGTCAGTATGGGAGGTCCTGGAATTAACTTTTTTCTCCATCTGTGTCCATAGCCATAGAGAACCAAACCTAGAACCAGGAAGACCCTGATTAGAATCCAGCCTCAGACACTAAGTTGTGTGAACCTGAATAAGTGATTTAATCACTGTCTGCATCAGTTTCCCAAATGTAAAACAAGGATAATAATAGCCTTCTCTCCAAAGGTTGTTGTGAGTACAAGATTACTTATTTGCAGAGTGTTTTGCAAACTTTAAAGAACTCTACAGATCTTAGCTATTATCATCATTATTGCCATCAATTCCAGAAAGTTACTAGGTTGATCTTAGCCCAGACCCCATCTCCTATTTGTGCACCATGCAGCTTCATAATATAACATACATATTATCATTCATAACAAATTTAAGATCACCCAAACAAATAGTGTCACTGCCTTGAGGTAGGACACAAGAGATTTGAGTAGAGCTCAGATTATCTTCATTCAATTGTGGATCTTCCTGAAAGGCTTTCCCCTCTTTGTCTTTGGTCTCTTTATTAGCAAATTCTTCAATAAGCCCCTCCTCCACAACGCACTCCTGCTCCAAATGTTCTACTTTAGTTGGGCTAGTCACGTTTTCAGTATCCTGGATCCACTCCTATGAAAGTGAAATATATAAATTAGAATTCCTTTGCTACTAAAACCCTTACCTGGTCCTGAATATACATTTTTTTTGATCCAGATACCTAAAAATGCAATATCTCTATATGTTTAACCTATATGATATGTTTATTGTCTTGGGGAAGGAGAAAAGAAAAAAGAGGGAGAAAAATTTGGAACACAAAGTTTTGCAAAGATGAATGTTAAAAACATCTTTGTGTATATCTGGAAAAATAAAATACTATTAAAAATGAAAATAAATAAATAAAAATGCAATATCAAATATTTCATCTGTCAGCTAAATGCTCTAATGTTAAGCAAGAACAAGAGAAAATTCAAGTTAAAATTGAACTGGAAATTTTTTTTTCCTCTCTAAAATATGGTTATAAGATTCATTAAATCTGTAGTCAGTCATTTCTGTGATTTTCTATCAGATATAAATTTGGGGAGACAAAATGGAGCCATATTGAAGACAGAGGACAGCAGATCAAATCCTGACTCTGTCACTTACCACCTGTATGGTCTTGGGTCAATCATATAATTTCTCTGGGATTGAGTTCTCTTATCTAGAAAGTAAGTGGGAAAATGATTTCTAAACTCCTCGGGCTGTCTTATTCTTCTATTACTTTCCATTGGAATTGCAAAACAAAACACATTGGATCATAGGTGTAGAGGTGGAAAGGATCTTGAAGATCATCAAGTCTATCTCATTTAACAATGGAGGAAACTGAGACCCTACAAGTCTAAATGTGGTTTGTCTAATCATGCAACCAATAAGGCAGGTAGGTAGCACAATAGATAGAGCAATGAACCTCATCATTATAACTAATATTTATATATTACTATATACCGGGAACTGTTCTAAGCACTTTAAAATGATTATCTCAATTGATTCAACAACCCTGAAGTAGCTAATATTAGGAAAAGATTATATGATTTGCCCAGGATCACACTAGTTTTATGAGTCTGAACTACTGTCTGCATCAGTATCTATTTGAGTTCTATATTAGAACTCAAGTCTTCCTGATTCTAGGTCTCACACTCTATCCATTGCAACCGTTGATTGCTTGAGATCAAATCTAGTCTCAGACATTCTGTGACTCTGGGTAAACTACTTAAGCATTATCTAACTCAGTTTCTTTTTCTGTAAAATGGAGATAATAACAACACCTACCTCCCAGGGTTGTTGTGAGGATAAAGAGATATTTGTATCTAACCTTTAAAGTGTTATATAAGTAAGTGTTAGCTATTGATAAACAGCAAAATTGTGAAGACAGTTTCCTGTCTTCAACTGAAGTATTGTTTTTATTAAAATATTTAAAGGGAGGATCATTTTTTTTTAGATTTTATTGTAAACATTAAACAGAGAAAAGTTACTCACTTGGGGTGAGTGTTCCTGATTGCCCCATGCTTTGCTCTCCAATATCTTCTGCCTCCTACTTTTTTTGTAGATATTTTGAGATTTCAAAAGAGATCTGCCCTTGGCCCTGCTCTTCTCTACTTCCCTGTCCAATTTCCTCCTATTGCCCCCAAATTTGTATTCAGGAGTTTGGATTTGGATAGTTAAATAAATGCATTTTGATATGCATGTTTACTTTAAAAGAAAACTGCATAAGGTATTCTTCACCTCAAAAGAGGAGAGGAAATTTGTTTAAATTACAGAAAAAAAACATAATTAGATTAAATACCAAAAGAATATTCTTGCCATTGGGCCTATTAGGTTATAAGGAAAATATTTTCTTTGCATTACCATGACATGAGTTAAGTGCATACCCTTTTCCTTGGTCATACCCATAAAAGGTGGAAAATGAGAGATGCTTTTAGACCTATTGAAGAGCCTAAGAACAAAATATTTAAGAAATAGAGACAAAGTTCCTGCTTTTGAATCATGCATTGCTTATGAGTCTCTGGAAAGAGGATAATATTTCATTTTTAAAGAGATGATTCTACATGATCTTATATTTGACTACAAGTAAAACTGATTTAGTAGCAATAGTTTTAAAAAACAAACAAAATGCACCAAAAAATACTAATAATTACCTCAAAGTTTCCCCTGTGAAAATCAAATAGACCAGGAAAAGAATATTTGGGATCAGGTACAACAGGCATGATTAATTTCTTAACTCTGAAATTAAAAGAAAAAATCTCTTTAGGTAAATTAAACTCCAGAATGAGCACGAGTAAATTGGTTAAAATGGTCATGATGATATCTAGAGTACCTATGCCTTAGAAGAGAGCTCTTTGTAAATCCCTAGAATGTTTTATAAGTGACTTTATAAAATTATTTTATTATACAACCTCAGAATTGAAAGGAACATTTTTGGCCACTTTTTTTTTTCTGTTGTTCAGGCATTTCAGTAATGTCCAATTCTTTATAACCCTATTTGGGATTTTCTCAACAAAGATATTAAAATTGTTTGCCATTTGCCTCTGCAGCTAATTTTGCAAATGAGGAAACTGAGGTCAGTGGGATTAAATGTCTAGCCCAAGGTCACACAATTTATAAGTGTCTGAGACTGAATTTGAACTCATGAAGATGAGCCTTCCTGATTCTAAGTACATTGCTCTACTCACTGTGCCACCTAGCTTCCCTTATGGTCATCTTGTCCAATCTAGTCCAATACTACTACTACTAATAATAATAATTCCTTCTACAATATACTAGACAGGTAGCATTTAATGGCTTTCACCATTTAGCTCTAATCTAGGTTCTCAACCTAGGAAGACATTATCCCCCCTCAAAAATTTTGTTTCAGACAAATTGACCTATACGATGTATGGTATACCATCTCTCACCTCCAAGTCTTTTTACAAACAGTATTACACACACACACACACACACACACACTCACACACACACATACACCCCTCCAAGTAATGTAAATCTTCCCTTCTATAGAAAAGAATCTTTTATTTTCTTCAAAGCACAGATCAGATGCCACCTTCTACAGGATGCTTCTTTGATATATGTATGTATGTATGTATGTATATATATATATATATATACATATCCACAAAAATGTATACGTTTGCTAATATGTATATTTCATAAAAATTTGTATATGTTTTCCCCAAATAGAATACAAGCCCCTTGTGGTCAGGAAATATTTTGATTCTGTCTTCATATGGCAGGTGGCACAATATTTGGTTCATACTATTTCTATATTCCTATAGAATTAAATAGTATTCTCATAGAATTGAAGATCTCCAATGGTGGTGAGACAACTGCCTCCTGTGGTAGCCTATTCCACCATTAGATGACTCTAATCATTTTTTTTAAGTTCTTCCTGAACTCAACTTTGGTTTTTGTCAACTTCTTCCCATTATTCCTACTTTTTTCATCTAAGGCCAAACAGAACAAATTATATTCCTCTTCCAAGTGACAGTTATTCACATATTTAAATATGGCAATTTCATATCTCTGATAGGTCTTCTGTTCTTTGGGATAAACAGTTACTTAATCAATAAGCATTTGTTAGGCAATTACTATGTGCTAGGATTGTGCTAAGTGCTGAGGATACAGAGAAAGGTAAACAACAATCCCTGTTTTCAAGGGGCTCACAATATTTCCCTAAATTCTTCAAGTGATCCTTATCCAGGATGAACTAAAAGCCCTTCACTTTCCAGGAAGCCTTCTTAAAATGTTCTTGTTTATCAATGTCACTCCCATAATAAGGACTACAGATTGAAATCGGTGCTCCACATGTGCTCTGACAATGGCAAAGCTGGAATTCTTCTTTCCTAATCCTAGAACCTCTTTTGCTATAATGATCTCAGATTTCACTAATTTTCTCTGTTTCAACATCATACTGTCGAATTACAATTTTTTTATGTGCTGGGATTCAGCCACATGCTTCCATCTTGTACATGTAAAATTAAGGCACTATAACCCAGATTTAAGACATTATATTTATTCTTAACAAATTGTATTTTATTTTATTCAACTTAA